>NC_138900.1:57568763-57845127 GCF_965194825.1 Balaenoptera physalus | reverse complement strand
TCACTTTGCTGTACACCTGAAACTAACACAACATTGTAAATCAACTACACTCCAGTGTAAAATCAAAAAGTAAAACAAAATAAAATACAAAGAGTAAGAGAAGGCCCTTCTCTAGGGAGAGAGTTTATTTCTGATTCCCTAGGAATCAGTCTTATTTGCGCTCTTTTCTGACTTGAGCAGCAGAGACAATGTCTCTTTGGGGTTTTGCTGAGTCTTAATCACCATGAACTCTACCACCCCGCTTCTTGCCCCAGGCAGAGTGCTTTAATCCCAGCTTCATTTCTCCAACCTTTGCACATAGCATTTTGTACACTCAGGGCATTTTCCATATTCTGCCTCCTTTTTCTGTGGGTTTTTTTTTTCCTTTATTACTCCTCCTCAGTTACATGTCTCTGAATATAAGGGCCATGTCTTATTCATCTTTGCCTGTACCACCACACCTACCGTGCTTGGAACAAATGCTTTCTCCATAAATTTTTTTTTTTTTTTTAATGGCAGACAAATTCAGTGAGTTTTGAAAGCTGTTTCACTGTTTGCCTTTACAAATTGAGAGCTGCCATTGTGGGTTTCTGCATAGCTGTCATAAGCCAACTCTCTGATAAATGTACTAGGTGGATACTATAGAAAAAAATGATGTGAGGTTGCCACATCAGAAAATCTAATTGCCCTATTTCGAAAGGAGAGGAACAAAACTAAGTAGAACAATTTTGTTTTTAATTTACCTACTGGGGAAATTGATATAACAAATGTCTACTGTCTAACCATCTACAAGCCACAAATGTAAGACTTGATGGGACAAAGACAAAGAAAAGAGTTATTAGAACAGCGCATTCGAAAAATGAACAGTATATATAACGCAGGTGTAGTTTTAACCAACACATCTGTGTGTAAGCGGTAGCACTATAAATTATTTTAAACATAAATAGTAATATACATTAAAAGGAGTGAGAATACTCATTTGCATAGACCCAATTCTCTGTGTCAGGGGAATTCATATCAAGGAAATAATTCAAATAGATAAAAGGCAATTCTTTACTAATAGAGACAAGATTTTTTTTCATATCTATATAAAAATTAAATTTACAAATTATATAGTTGTTAGACTTTCAGTATTTTAAGGTCAGCATTATAATTCAGGCAGCTGATGTATCAAACTTTGCTTACTTCTACCACTAGAATATGAAACAGCACAAACTGGGATATGTTTTGATACTAGTTTTAAAATGCAACTGTAAAGGTATATCAGTGATTACCAATAGCCAAAATATGCTGGTCTGAAATGAAACTTCCTGGATCTGTCTTCTCACAGCAAAGAAAAGATCAAATACATTTTTGTGGAAACTTTCCTAGATAGGAAAAAAAAAAAGTGGAAACTTTCCTAGATAGGAAAGAAGATAGTGCTCACATGCAGCAAAGCAGGTATCTTCCTTCAGGGCTTGTGAAAACAATGCTGAGATCTGAAAATTCATTAGCATAATTTTCCATAACCTTTGAATTTTCTTAGAGACTAGGAAAGATGCCATTAGGTTAGAAACACCCAGTGTTCTAAGAGGGGGACTATTGAAGTCACTTCTAGAAACCAAATAAATGACTTAATCTTTTGAAAGAGAAATAATCTTCTCTGAAGAGCCTAGTGCCTTTTATTACATTGATGAGCATTTACAAATGTGTGTTGATATTAAAAGGCAGTTTGTGTTTGTGCCAAAATTGCTCTACATACATGTGAGTGGTTTTCCTACGAGGCTGGTGAGTCAGGGGACAAATGCGAACTGGTGTCAGAGAAGGATTTGATAAAGTTGCCCCGATGGTTGTGTGTGCAGGATTATGACATGGGAACTAGATGATGGGACCCCTGAACACAATCATAGATGACTGAGGAGGTTGATTGATAACTTCTTGTCAACTTGGTGGGAGGTCTGCAGCAGCGTGACGTGGGGATCACTCCCTGACTCTGTCCTGTTTGTCATTTTTTTATCAGTTACTTGGGTTGAAAGTATGCTTATCACATTTTCAGCTGCCACAAAGTGGGGAGGGGTTGCTAATAGCACAGATGACAGAACCAAGGCACAATGAAATCAACAGGTGGGAACAGTGTCCGAAAATGGAATGCAAATAGGGAGAAAAGGAAATCTTGCTTTGGGGGCTGATAGTAAAATCAATAAGTTTACCATGGGAGACATGAGACTTGGTGAGAAAGCAGGGAAAAGAGGTCTGATTTTTTTTTTTTCCCATGCATTTCCAAATCAAACAGGGATCTTTGAAATCATGAAGACATTGAAATTTTAAAAATCAGGGTGTTTATGTCATGAAGTCTGATGGTTCTACCTTCTTTTGCATCAGACTACCCCTGGAGTACTGTGTGTAGATGAGAGCCTCGCATTTCAAGGGGTTTACTAAAAGAAATAGAGAGAAATCAGAGGAAGGTCGACAAAAGAGTGAAAGGGAACAGAAAGCCAACGGTACTAGATTGTTATTCTGTGCCTGGCACTGTGCTATGCTGGAAACTTTATATTTTATTTCTCCAGAGCCCTATGACATGGGCTGTGTTCATCAATTTATAGATGAGGAGACTGAGGCTTAATTTAAGGAAATTGTTTACAGATTAAAGGGCAGCAAAGGGCCAAATTGAGATTTGAATCTAGGTCTATAAATTGCCTAAACTTAAACTGCTTTCTCCTCCAGAGAAGCCATCCAAATTCATTGAGGACACAAGCATTGTCTACATATATTTTAAGCCTTAGCATATTGAAGAGGAAACAGACTGAATTATGTGGGTTTCCAGACATAAGAACTAAGGCATTTGGTACAATTTCGTGGAGCAGCTAATTTCTGCTTAATTTAAGGAAGAAGTGTTACTGAGAATTATCCCACCATGCAAAGATCCGTCCACATAAATCTTGAATTTCCTTTTACTGGAATAGTTGAAGCAAAGAATAGAAGGTCATCTATCATGGATATGTGGAAAAGATTCCTCTCTTTCTGAGCTCAGAGACCTGCACCATCCTTTCCAACACAAAAAATTCTGTGAGTCAATAAGCCAAGCCCACAAGAAATTCAACTATATTCAGAAAGGACCAATTTGCCAACTTCTCTGCTTTAGTACTTTTGAGCTTCTGCTGTTTAATCCCATGTAACATTCCAGATTGCTGGCATTTCTTTTCCAGCCCTACAACTCACTGGCCCTGTGACCATAGATCAGGTTACCTAACCTTTTCAGTATCATTTTCTCCACATGCAAATGGGCATGATAATACTGCCTTCTTCAAACGGTTGTGCAAACATCAAATAAGACATTCATTTTAAAAAAATGCTAAGCACCATTCCCAGATCATAGCAAAATCTCAGTCAGTGTTAATGATTGATAGTAACAGCATTGTGACTGTAGTTGTGATAAACAGAGTGACTTACATTTTGTTTTTCTTTTCTATTGTTTAATTCTTCAGCAAGGATATGAAGCTGCTCAATGAGGCACTTAGAGGCTCAGATGGCCCAGAGTATCCGAGGGGCTGCCTTTCCTATTACTCCACTGCACAGTTTATCTTAGAATCAAGCCAGCCCCTGGCAGAGTATCAGCAGGTCTGGGGAGGGACCCAGACATTGAATTCCACTGGGTTTCAGGACATGAGTCAAGGACCAAGAACCCCTTCCATGGGCACCTTTTATCTTCTTGCTATTTTTGTTCTTGAATGTCTTTTTGATCATTGACATTTATATGTGAAGCATGTTCATTTTAACACATTCAACTAGTTTGGAAGTATGTAAAATACAAAATGGGAGTCCGCGCTGCCATGTACTGACCCCGGACCCCCAATCCCCAGTGCCCACCTCCACACGTGCGCACATCCCCAAAAGGAGAGCTTGGTTGAGAACTTGATGTGTTATCCTTCCAGATTTTTATTTTTCCTTTTCAACCACGGAGTTCCCACTTTCCTATTTCATTTATATGCTCAACGATCGTGAAGTGTTGCCACTTTACATATGGCCGTAAGGATCAGAGCGGGCTATTCTCCCACAGACAGTAAGTAGCCTGTTTAAACCAGCCTTCTGGCTTATGGCATAAAGAATCATCAAAAAGATTATGCAAGCAAAATTGAATTCATTAGTATTTGCTTTGAAGATTTTACATTGAAGAGACTACTAATTTATAGAACTCCGTAGAGAAATAATATAACCAAAACCTTTATCATCCAAGAATGTGTCATAATTATTTTCTTTAAAATGTAAGACAAAGAATAACACTTAAATTTTTAAGAAGTGATTTAGACATTTTGATATCTTATGTTTAGAATAAAATATGATTTGATAGACCCTCAATTTCTAGTTAGTTTAGTCTTTTCCTACCACCAACTTGTGGGAGGGGTTCAGAACACTGCAATTCAGGGGAAGAAAATGTTTATCTTTTTCCATAATGCTTCCTTTTTTTGGGAGTTGTTTATTTAATAATCAGAATCAGACTCTTTTTTTTGCTGGCTTGGGAAGTGGCTACCAGTTTCGAATTCATTCTGATTTGATTAATTGGACCGCAGAGAAGATACTGGAGCAAAACTGACTAGAAGTTTCCTTTTTTGAAACTAAACATTTGTGCTTTGCTGCATTTTTTTGCCTGTATACATGAGACCACAGTGTTATATGTTCCTAAGTCCACTGTTGAATTGAGAACACTTGGGGTTTTATTTTGTGATACCTTCTCTTCCTGATGGATAACTTTTTGAATTTTAAATTCAGTGCTCGTGGTACATGAAATTTTCAGACTCAGGCTGACATGTCTGTGACAGGTCCTTGGTGTAGCTGGCGGCCCTTTCATATGTCACAGGATGCCATGTGGTCAGGTTATACAGACCAGAGTTTCCCAGGCAACCGAGTCATGCCCTATGGGGATTCCTTGGGGAAGTTGAAAAAAGATGTCAGAGATGAGAGGTCTGGAGCCACCACGTCTTAAAGCCATTGTTTGCTTTCTTTTGTCTTCTTCCCCGCATTCCCCATCATTCTACCGGAGTGCATTGTGGGAAATGCACTCCATCACTGGCACTCCAGAAGCTTCTTGGGGACACACAGAATTTTTTTTTTTTAATTTTATAGATTTGTGCTTTAAACTAGTAAGATATTCACACTGGATAAAATCACTTTAAAGTGAAGCATTGTAACATGAATCAAGGTACATAAAATCATTGTAAAGTGAATCAACTTACATAAAAATAAGTAAATAGCTCAGGTGATACACAGATTTGGGGAGAAAAAAGAAAGAAAAATTATGAGGTTGGCAGAGAACAATTGGACTCAGTTTCCAAAACTTCTATCATTCTAGTTTTTCTTTTTCTTAGTCCTTAACGACAACGATGGATGATACCTAACACTTTATTTTCCTTCGAATTCACAAAAGTTTCATATCTATCGATGCCTATCTGTGTAACTGTATGATCGTCCTTGACTTTTTTTTTCAACAAGGAGGAAGAGTTATTATTTGTTGACTGGAGGGAGAGAGAGACCTACAAAATTGCCTCCTGGTTCATGTCAAGAGAGCTTAGTCTGGAGCCTGATAAGCCTTTTTCTCATTCCCAGCCTCATCATTCACTAGTCAAGTGGCCTTGGGGAGTTCTTTGACCTCTCTATGCCTCAGTTTCTTTCTCTGTACAGATTTTTTTTAAGTGATGAGCTTGGGCACAGCAACTGGCATAATCCCTTCTTGTACATATTACAGAGTAATACTTCCTTAGAGAATAGCCTCATAACAAAGGTAATCTAATCTGTCTTAAAAAACAAAATCTTGCTAGGTTGAAATCAAGCCTCAGTTTTTTTGTTTGTTTTTTTTTTCCAATTTCTTCAAAGAGGATAGAGGCTCAAAATAAATGCTCAAGGTTACTGGATGGAATGCAAAACTCAAACACTTTTTCCCCCACCCCTGCCTCTATTACTAGAAAGTGGATCTCGCAAAATAGTCCTTTGAGAAAGGGGATTGATTTACTCCTGTAATAATTCCAAAGATAATATTAAGAGTCTTTTCTGTGCCATGCTCAGGGCAACGATCACTAAGGTTTGTTGCTCATTTGCTATGTACGAAACGTTACATCACATAATTCTCACGATACACATGTGAGATTTGGACTGCTTTCTCCCTGTTTTACAGATGGAGGAACTAAGGCTTGAAAGGAATAAGTAACTTGCTCAGATGACAGAACAGTTTTATCCCAGGGCAATCTGCCCTACTCTCATTTTTCCCCCCTCTCCCTCCTCCTCTTCTTTCTTCTTCATGTTATTGTACAAACCTTGATGGAGCCCTTGCTACATGTGAGTCACACATATTGGAGTCCCTCCAGGGTGGATCTTGAGACCTATTGTCTTCTCATTCTAGACTCTGTGGCTTCAACCCTGAGACACACACATGTGAGTCACTTCACATCACTTCACGTTTTGATATCTCCAGCCTGGATCTTTTCTCTGAGATCCTACTCCAGGCATGCACCTGTCAGTCTCAAGGACAGCCCAAACTCAACATATGAAAAGCTTCCTTCTTTGTGTCTCACCTCTCACCTCACCTTGTCTCAAACTAAATGCTCTTCAGAGGTGCCACCTCACTGCATGGTATGCCCACCCCCCTAGCCGCGAAGCCAGAAACAGCACTCGTTCCAAACACTTTTGTCTCCCTGCCCCCAGGATCGGCTCTTGCCAATGCCTCTCACTTCCTTCCATGTCTCTACGTCGCCACCTTCACCACCCTGGCCTCCCGACCTCATCTCTGGCCTCCACAACAGCACTGCCGTCCTAATTGTACCCCCGACCCTTGTTCCTTCCCGGTCCATCCTCCGCACCTCAACCAGAGCGGGATTTCTTCCAGCGCTGATTTCCTCATGTGGCCGCATCCCTGTCTTCAAGCTTTTCAGTGGATGCCATGGATCTTGTAATGAAGACCAAACTTTGAACATCCTTCCAGGACTCTTTTATGCATCCTGTCTCATCACTCTCTGCCCTTTGATCTCTGTGTGTCGGCTACCCTGATCTTCTGTCAATCCCTTAAATGAGCCACCTTCATCCAGATGCCTTGACACGTGCTGTTTCCTTTGCCTGAAAAGCCACCTGCATTCCAAAGTTTACCAACATAATGTCTATATTCCCTTTATACCTCAATAAGCAGAGCTTCTTTGCTGAAGCTTTTCTTAATCTCCCATACTGGATCAGGTCTGTCGATTTTATTCAAAGCATCTTGAATAACTGATGCTTATATACTTGTCTCTGTGTTTGACTAGTATCAGTTCTCTTAGCTAGAAGATGAGCTTGTGAGAACAAGGACCATGTCTCTTCAATTACCATGATACCTTCCCATGCCAAGCCCAGAGCCTAGAACATAGTAGTAGCTCAATAAATATTTGAACCAATATGCTGTGATGAAACGGTTATGACATAATTAAACTGTCTTGTGTTCTAGTTATCGGCGAAAACACAGTCTCTGTTTCTAGAGCAGGGATTCTCAGACTTTAGTGATGATCAGAATTACCTGGAGATCTTGATAAAACAGTGCTCGGTCCCATCCCCAGAGTTTCTGCTTCAGTAGGTGTGGGTTTGTCCAAACTTTGCCTTTCTAATGAGTTCCCTGGTGGTACTGCTGCTGCTGGTCTGAGGACCAGGCTTTGAGAACCATTGTACTACCCCACATACATTTTTAGAAAACAATCACTACATCAGTGTATTCCAAACATTTTTGAGAAATCACCCCTTCTTCATTTACTGCACTATGTACAGCCCTTGGATGCTCTGGGAGATGAACCGGTTTGCTCTTTGCTTAGTCATTTCCAGTCCTGGGAGAAGCTTCATACTTCAACCACTGTGCCTGGCGTTGCTCAGGGATTCAGTATCCAGCAGGGATTTGCTTTTTAGCAGGACTCTCCGGATTCTCAACAGAGACAAATGCCTGCAACTGACACTAAAAAGGAGAGGGAGGTTGGGGAGGCTTAGGTTTCAAACATCTTTCAGTGAGGAATTAGTTTTAAAGAGACACACAACAATAAAGCCTACTCTGAGTCCAGACGCCATCATTCACAGCAATCTTACCCTCTGCAACTGGCTGCATGCCAGCTTGGAGCCAGGTGCCTTTGTTGGATCTGAGTCAAGTGCCCTGCGGCCACCTACAGAGCACTCAGGTAGGATCCTGAAAGCCCCTCACCTCCATCCGCTCTGCTTGATTACTATTTCAGGTCCCACCAAAGGACTCCCAGCTGGCTGGCCAGGATCCAGCGGCTCAGACTTGCCCCTCCCATCGTACGAGCTGCCCTGGGGAGGATGAGCGGGGTCGGCAGGGAGGAATGACGATTAGACTGCCTCTTTGCTTGGAGCTCACCTCAGAGAGGTATTGTTTACACATGATGAGTTTATAGCTTATTATCCTGGGTCTAGTGTCTTCGGAAAGAAATAGGAGGGCCAGACAATCGAAGCAGAGATACAGGTTTTAATGGGAAGCAAAACGGCATGATAGACCGTTCTGGGGCGCGGTGGGATGGAGTGAGAGACCACCTGCACACGGAGAGGGGCAGGTATCACATGTCCTGCAAGCAGGTGAGCTCACTGGTTCTAAGCTAGCACCACAGACAGATGCTCGAGTTCAATTCCGAGGGCAGGCAGGTGACACGCCGCTTGCCCAAAGGGCACGTGTTTGAGGACATGCCTGTCTAGTTGAATCGAAGACAGATTTGTGGGTGTTTTATTAGACATTTAAAAGTACCTAGCGTGGTGGTCATGAGAATGCATCTCACAAACATTCAACTCCAGGGAAGGGACCCAACTAAGAGCCCAGCTGCTGTGCACCGAATTCCCTTGCTGCCTTCATGCCAGGCCATTTCCTTGGGCTGCTTTTAACCAGTGGGTGCAGCAGTGACACGAAGCAGGCCCATTCCTAGGAAACACAAGACGCCTCTGCTGGCTGGCTTTGGCTTGAGGCCTCTTCCGTGGCCTTCTGGAAACTTCCTTAGATTGCACAGAAGTCTGAGGTGCTTCCACTCAACCATCCTTCCCTCTGTCCTTCTCTTGGGATCAGACCCACATCATGGGCTGATGGGTTTTTCAGACATCCTGGTCCCTCCCCGTTTCTTCTTACAAACATGACCCCTAATATCCTTGCGGACTTACTCCTTCTCAGAGGATCCTGGTAAAATGAGAGGGCGCAGAGGAAAGAGAAACAGTTACTGAAAAGGGGTGGAGTGAGATTCTAAGAAATGCAGATATTTCTCTTTTCAGTTGGTCCAGGCTCTCCTCATCAGTATTGTTTACCAGGATTCTCTCTCTGTTTTCTGCCATCCACTGTCTCCCCTCCCCAACACACAACACACACACACGCACACACACACATGCATACGCATATGCTCACACACATGCTTGTTCTCCTAAAAAGGGTCTGCAACAAAGGTCCATCATCCCTGGGGAATAATTTGGCATTCAATATTTTCTACAGTCATGGCCACTTTTTAGACTTCCTGTCTTCTCTCTTACCTCAAGTGACAGTCTAGCACCTCTCAAACCACCCACCATAGCAAAAGTCATTTTCAAGACTCTAGCCTGAAAGCCTATTATATTCATGGAGTCATTAAACACAAAAAATGAGATCATATAAATAATCTTTATAACAGCCCTAGGAGGTATACACTATGATTCCCAATTGCTTTTTACCTGGTAGGCAATTGTGTGTGATCGTTAGGAATCAGGAAACCTGAGCCAGATCCTGTGTTGCCTCGGGAAAGTTACTTAACCTCTCTGAGCTTCTACTCCATCATTTGAGATAATGACATTACAGAGTTATTGTGAAGATTATAGAAGATAATATTAGATATGTGAAGAGTTAACATAGGACCCTACTCCCTTTAATGCTCAGTAGGGTTGACTATTGTTATCACAAAAATAGTTATGGTAAGGAAACAGGAGCAAGTTTTCCAACCCTTAGCACAAGGTATGATACATAGACAGTACTTAATAAATATTTGCTAAATGAATAACCTTTAAGATCAAGGTTTCTCAACTTTGGCACTGTTGACCTTTTGGACCGGATAACTCTTCATTGCGGGGGTTGTGTTCTGTGCACTGTAGCATGTTTAGCAACGTCTTGGCCTCTGCACAATAAACGCTGGTAGCAACCCCTAACCCAGTTATGACAACCCCAAAAGTCTCCAGACATTGCCAAATGCCCCCTGGGTATAGGGAATGACCCCGGTTGAAAACCACCATTTAAGATAGAATTGACATAGCCCCTAGATCTCAGAGGCTCAAAGTCCAATAGGGAAGCCCTCCCACCTTATTTTAGTTTTTGATTTAATTTACTATGCCGTGACAGAGCAAAATACTGTAACCGAGCAGGACCCTATGGGGCCTTCCTGGGAGAGACCTCGCCCCCATATCCTCTGCTGTAACTCCTCTCTGAAGTACCTAGATAATAGTATCTGATGCACATTCCCTGAGTTGTTTTACAGATGCTAAAACCACCACCAAATGGAAGATTTAGCTACCTGATGATCATGAGCACGTAGCCCCCAGACCTACTGGCACCTAAGTTTTGATAACATTAACCCCTGTGATACCACCCTGTTACCTCACCATCAACCAGTCAGAGAATTGTGCACGAGCTGATCGCATACCCTGGGATGCCTCTCCCTCACCTGGCCTTTAAAAATACTTTTGCTGAAACCCATCAGAGTTCAGGGTTTTAGATCACGAGCCACCTGTTCTCCTTGCTTGGTGCCCTGCAATAAACACTGCACTTTCCTTCACCACAACCTGGTGTCAGTAAGATTGGCCTTACTGCATGCAGGCGAGTATCCCCAAGTTTGGTTCGGTAACAATACTGAGTGTTTAAAGATCAGAGAGAAGGGTCATCAACCCATTTGGAGGGGTTGGGGATAGTTTGAAAGGCTTCCCACTGAGAAATCTGAGCTCAGGCTCATGCCAATTATGGTCTATCGGATCAACCTTTATACATGGACCCATTCGGTCAGTTGGAACTAATGATGAGAAGATCAGGCTTGGTTTCACTCCCAGCTCCATGGTTGAGAGAATGTATTCTAGCTTTTATATTTTAAAAGTTAACAACAGGGACTTCCCTGGTGGTCCAGTGGTTAAGACTTCACCTTCCAATGCAGGGGGTGCGGGTTCGATCCCTGGTCGGGGAGCTAGATCCCACATGCCTCACGGCCAAAAAACCGAAACATAAAACAGAAACAACATTGTAACAAATTCAATAAAAAGACTTAAAAAAAAGTTTAAAACAACAATAATTTTTTATCTTAAGCCTAAAATGATGATTCCTATTTCTTGCTTCTGAGGGAAACAGCAGTCTTCAGAACCATGAGGAAATCAATCTCTTTCCAGCTTTTCTTCTTTTGTGGAGACTAGGTAAGCAGAAAAGAGATCTGAAACATCAGTGCTTTTGTTACTCTGTTCTACTGAAGAGTAAAGCAAGGCATGAATGACCTTCTAATTTGCAAGAGTCCATTAATGAGTTATTTGATATGTTAAGATAGGCCTGGACTGGGGCGGAAGCTAAATTGTCCTGCACAAAAGGTAGGGGAGAAGGAAAGGCAGAGAGAGAGAAGTCTTTGGGTTTAGCGAGATTGCACACAACCTGGTGGGTGGCCAGGTGACTTGTAAGAAAAGAATATCTGGTATCACTTTAAATCAGCTTAGACCTCTGTGATGTAAACCCCTCTGATGGTGGTGAGGGTTGTACAACATTGTGGATGCACTGAATGCCACTGAATCACACACTTCCAAGTGGTTAAAATGGTAAATTGCATGTTGTGTGGACTTGTGATGCTTAATTTTCTGTGTCAACTTTTTTTTTTTTTTAATTTATTTTAGGCTGCGTTGGGTCTTTGCTGCTGCGCGCGGGCTTTTCTCTGTTTGCGGCCAGCGGGGGCTACTCTTCGTTGTGGTGCGCAGGCTTCTCGTTGTGGTGGCTTCTCTTGTTGCAGAGCACGGGCGCTAGGCACGAGGGCTTCAGTAGTTGTGGCTCGTGGGCTCTAGAGCGCAGGCTCAGTAGTTGTGGCGCACGGGCTTAGTTGCTCCGCGGCATGTGGGATCTTCCCGGACCAGGGCTTGAACCCGTGTCCCCTGCACTGGCAGGCAGATTCTTAACCACTGCACCACCAGGGAAGCCCTATGTGTCAACTTGACTGGGCTAAGGATGCCCAGATAACCCATAAAACATTATTTCTGGGTGTGTCTGTGAGGGTGTTTCTGAAAGAGATTAGCATTTGACTGGGCTTGAGCTGGGACATACGTACACTTTCCATTGAGCTTGGACATCAGCACTTCTGGTTTTCTCAGGCCTTTGGACCGGGACTTAGACCACTGGCCCCTGTCTGGTTCTCAGGCCTTCAGGCTTGGTCTGGAATTGTGGCACCGGCTTTCCTGGGCCTCCAGCTTGCAGATGTCAGATCGTGGGGTTATGAACTGGTCGACTGGACCCGTGCCAGGGTCCTATCCCAGGCCAAGACCCCTTGTCTTGGCCAGGGAGGTTCATTTTCTGCTTGGATTCGCACAGCCAGTAAAGAAACCGATGCTGAGACTGGGACAGCACAATCTTTATTCAACAGCCAAAAAGGGAGAAGCAGGAACTTAGTTCGCAAATCAACTTCTCAGCCCAGTTCGGGGGGAGACACCAAATATATTAGAGGGTCGAAGTAAAAGGGGGGCATTGGAAAGAGTAGGAGGAATATTCATGAGTTGTCTGAGAACCTGGGTATGGTTTGGACCCAGAACTGAAGCAGTTCTCCTTTTCAGTCCTTACATGGGCTTTTCTGTTGTTGTCATGGCAATCGTCAACGTCAACTGTCATGGCGTCTGTGGGTGTGTTATTTAGCATATGCTAATGTATTACAATGAGCATGTAATGAGGCTCAAGGTCGACTGGAAGTCAAATCTTCTGCCATCTTGGGCCTAGCTGGTTCTAACCAGTTCTTATGTTTTTTCTCTTTGCAGCTTCATCCTGAAACTTAGATAAGAGCAATTACTTTCCATTTGAGGGAGGGGCAGGGGTATGATTCTCGGGCAACAGGCTTGGTAACAGTGGGGCTTCTCAGCCTCCATAATTGGGTGAGCCAAACCCAATCCCTCATAATAGCTCTCCTGTGTATCTACATGTGTCCTATTGCTTCTGTTTCTCTGGAGAACCCTGACCAAGATGGTATTTTTCCACAATCAAAAATAAAAAACATTTGGGTCCCCAAACTTTAGTGACAACTGCTACACACAGAAATGCCTTTCTTGAGTGGTTTTGGGCAAAAAAGAGGTGCTGTGTTCCGTGTCTGGGTTGATGCAGGACAGAGAAGAGGAGAGAACAGTGGAGTAGGTGAGAGCCGGGGATGTAGTGAGTTTGGGGAGAGCCAGGGGAAACACGAGAGGCAGAGTCTAGAAGTCTTTCCAATTCTGGCAAAGCCACTAGACTTCCAATAGTACTGGGTTGGCCAAAAAGTTCATTTGGGGTTTCCCGTAACATCGTACAGAAAAACCCGAACGAACTTTTTGGCCAACCCAATACAAGGGAGTCAGGGATCACACCACTTGCGGTCACATTTTAAGGGATAGGGTACATCTAGTCATCATCTGGCTTAACATAAAGATGGAATTAAAAAGGTTCACAAAGACTGTAATCTACGTGCTAGCTTAGAATTTATCAGTTGCTATTTATATTAGCAATCTCACAGTGCTGTTATAAGGGTCAAAGTTAAATAGCTGTAAAAATCTAATACCTACCAATTTTAATGTCGGATGCTACCTTTTCACACACTGTTTCCTCTCTTTGCACCTTTTAAGTGGTTCACTTGTCTTTCCATTACATTGCATTCATTTGATAGTTATTGTCTTTGGCTTTTGTTCTCCATGTTTTTGCCCTCAATTTCCTCCTCCCTCCAGCAGGCCCCTGATTTTTGCTTCTCTTAGTGCCTTTCCCTGATCATTTGAGCATAGAAATGCCATCTTGCGCCAGGCCCGTGGCTTGCCAGGTGAGTATTCTGGCACCCAAGGATAATCCGGGTGAATTATGAAGGTGTTTTGCAGTGTAACTCTGAAAGTTCAGGATGAATTCCAAATGCTGTCCATTCCCAGCTAAGGTCTTGTCTGGCCAAGTCTTCAGGGTTGGCTCCACAGACATCTGCTGCTGGATCCCAGGAGTAGAGTATCTTCCTCTGTTGAGACTCCCTGGAAACCTGAAACTCCTGCTGGCGTGATGGGGGGGCGGGGGCGTGTTGTACCCACTGGCCCAAGGCTTCATGCTACCCAGTAAATTAAGATGCTGAGATGAATCTGGCATCTGAAAAACAGTAGACCCACTTTCAGATTCTACCCCTGACACTTACCCAAATTATGTCAGCGAGGAATTACTTTTTTGTGCATTTGACATTCTTACTTTCATTTTCCAGATTAGGCAACCATGCTGCAGAGTACTTTAATGCTTCTGCTCTATAAATGTTCATGTTACCGAGTCTAAGCTTGCTCTGCTCGCTGCACGACAGGCCAATAAATTGGGAGACAAGGTGTTGAGGCAAGGAATAGAGACTTTATTCGGAACGCTGGGCATCTGAGACGATGGCAGACTAATGTCCTAGAGTACCATCTTATCGGGGTCTGGATGCCAGTTTCGTTTATAGAACAGAGAAGGGGAGGAGGTGAGGAAGTAAAAAGGCCATAAGTCTTGCAAAATATCTCTTGGTTTTGGCCATCCTAGGGGAGGGGATGCGTTAATGTCTTCTTTTCTGCGGCCATTCACAGGTGGGCAGGGTCAGGGTGTTTCCCTGTGGGCTGAACAAAGGCACTTTAGTTTAACATTCAGGCAGGGGGCAGGGTTCCCCACGGGAGGCCATTATGTATGCCAATAGCTATAGACAGGACAAAAGCAATGGAAAGCAAAGGTCAAAGTAAAAGAAACAGATCCAACATGGAGTCAGATTTTGTTCTTCCCTGTTACATTCACGGTGTTTGGCCCACCACCAAGTAAGCAATTAATTAGTGGCAGTAACTTCTATTATTTTCATTGTCGTCGCTACTATTTCTTTCTCAACCAAACTCGAGTCTCTGTCTACCACAGTGGAACTTTCTGGGACATATGTTTGCTTTGTGCTTCAATTTTCCCAGTTCTACATTATTAACTAAACCTATGATATCCTTCATACATAAAATTAAAATTTTAATTGGAGCTCTTGGGAATAAAATATGGCCTCATGAATGTAACGTTTTGTGGGTGCAATCCACAAAACGTTTTAGGTTTGTGAGTGAGAGTACTCATGAAATTCAAAGTAGAATGAAAGGTATTTATGAAATACGTATTCATTGGGCACTTAGCTTTTGCATGGTATGCGAAATGACACTTAGACTCCAAACTCATGCCCTTTGAGTATGCTGCTGTGTGTCTTCAAATGGATGAGGAGGAAGAATGAAGGGAGAACCTGACACACTTGCCTCATCATCCTGGCTCTGTCTCACTAGCTCAGTAACCTTGGCCGGTGACCTTACCTATCAGTGAACCCCAGTTTCCTTCTCTGTTTAAGGGGATTAGAATAACCCCCTCGGAGTGCTGTTGGAGGATTAAATGAGGAACCCTACAGAACATTCCCTGGCAAAACGTTTGGCCCAGTGTAACTCACAGAATATGAGTCCCCAACTCTCTTCCCCATTCTGGGGGCAATGGTGTCGACGTCTCTGTCGCTGCTACTGTTACAGCTTAGCTGTCCTACAGCAAGAGAGCTTCCAAAGTTTTGCTAAGTGTGTTATGTTGGATTATGTCCCAACCGTTAACAACGGCGGTGCAGGGAATTTTAATACCTGCAACATATTCCATATATAATACTAGTGAAACAAAGCCATTCCCAGAAGTATATTGAATGCAATTCTCAACTATGTAAAACAGTGCTTCCAGAAGGAAGGTACCGTGATATCTGTGGCCATCTTTGAGGGGTGGGTGATGAATTACGCTTCTTCTCTCATCATACTTTATTTTTCTGAGGTTTTCAAAAAGAGCTTGTATTGGTTTTGTCATCATTAAAAAACAAATACTTATTACTGTTTTTAACTTAAGCCAGATCTGCAGACCTTCCATGCTGAGTCTACTTGTCAGCTCTATGGTGTACGGGGCAATTTATCTGCTTTTTTTTCTTGGCGGGGGGGAAGGGGGGTTTGTTTTTGTCTGCATTCTCTTTCTGTGCTTTTAAACCAGAGAACTGTTTCCTAATGAGAGCAATGTGTTCAAAGCTGCATGTCTGCGAGAGATCTTTCATTTACTGTACACTTAACTCATTGGGCAAAGCGATATTTAGGCAATTCTGAAGAAGTTTTTTTTTTTTTTTTTTTTTTTTTTTTTAGGCATGAGGGAGCATGGGGTGGGGTGTTTAATTGTAATGATTTTCCTCTGTGTCATTTAGCAGTTTTCCAGGGCTTTTCATTATGGCAGCGCTGAGCCATTTGAGGTACCTGCTTTCTAATCAGCCCTGGCTGCCTTCCAGGCAGCCTTGGCGGAAACTCACTAGGCACAGGGTTTAATTGGGGCCACCCACCATGGAAGCGCTTCCCCCCTTTGTCCGGAGAGATGGAAGCTCTTAATGTAATGCACATAAAAACGTCCAGTACTGCAGAGCAGGCACCAGGGCTCTGATGTCCCAAGGCTGTTATTATGTCCCAGTTCAATGTCAGGTTTTCAGAGAGACTCCATCCAATTGCGGGGGATGCTTGAACTCTCAGAAAGAGAGCAATAGAAAATATTGGGTTGCAGTCTGGACACAACCCCTGATGTTTGGAACCTCTCTAAATAGATCCCAGACTGCTGTAAAAATTTGAAATCACCCCCCTCCCATCCCTTTTACAATGATCCCTCTGGCACCTTGGATTCCTTCTATTAATTCCTTGCAGAAGCCAGTTGAGTTCCAATCCTTGGTTTTAAGTGATCAGCCTCTTGAAATGGTGCCTGGTAGCTTTGTGGAAACGCCAGCCTCAGGCATGGTGGGGGCCAAGTCACTACGCAGCTTCTGGAAACAGACTGCCTGCGTAACGGGGTGCAGGCCCCATACAGCACTCCTGGTGGGCAGGTGATTGTGTAGTTGGGTAGACGGGGTGTCTAGCAGCCCAGATCAGGGTGGTGGTTCAGGCGATGCGGGTTAATCAAGGGAAACAGAACTTCTTTTGTGCTTAAAATTGGAAATGTTTAATTTGGATGTGACTGTGGCATCTGCCAGCCTCCTATTGGCTGTGCTTCCCAGGATAACACAGTTGGCATCCTAGAACTAAAGCGTGGACCTGCTTTGCCCACCCCCAACCATAGCAGGGAAGAGGGATGGAGACAGGGAGAGCGAGAGAATGAATGCTAATGAGACTGCCGCTTATCAAGTGCTTCATCTAACCCCTTACCTGATGATCATGATGATCTCTATTGCTCCTCCCTCCGTCCCTGGGAGACAGTACTGTGTGTTTATCGTCATCTTGTAGATGGGGAGACTGAGGCTTATAGAGGGCATGAGATTATCCAGGTTTACCCAGTGGTGTCACCATCCTACCTGTTTGACTCTACAGCAGCCCTTCTGAAACGTTCATGTGTGTACCACCACCTGGGGACCTTGGTCTCACGCAGGTTCTTGATTAGTTCAGGACGGGATTCAGGTCCGAGGCTGGAGCTGAGGTGCTGCAGGTGATGGGAAGCCTGCTGGTCTGGGGACTGTACTCTGAATACGGAGGAAACAGACAACGGTTGGGTCTTGACTAGCTGCATATAACATTCACCTGGAGCCAGGGGGCTTTAGAAATACTCCTGATGGGCATTCAGACCCCCTAATTCAGGATCTCTGGGGTTAGGATTTGGCCAGTGTGCACCTAGGTTGAGGCCATCTGCAGAGTTGGGGAGGGAGTCCTATGGCTAAAATGATCAGGGTGAGCCTCAAGGCCCTTAGGTTTACTCGAACAGCAACGAGAATGAATGGTTTGGTTAGGAAGGGAAGGGGAAAAAAGAAAGACCACTGGGTACTGGAGGGCGAGGGACGGGATACAAAATGAGGCCAAGCTGGGGAATAAGGGAGGGAGCGAAAACCAATAAAAACAGCTGGAGCTGGTTCACAGGCAGGTGTGGAGCCAGTTGGGTGGTGGATTCCATTCCTCACAGGAGGTGGGAGTAATGAGGTTCCCTGGCTGGGACTGGCCAAGGAGGGCTGTCTCAGCAGCCTGGATTGTTTTCCTTCCGGGCAATGAGGTTTCCATTCAACATAGTATCACCGCGAGTGAGCCCTGTTCCTGGTACTGGAAACAAAGATGTCGATGGCATCGTCTCTGCTCCACGCAGGCCGTGACAGTTGGGGTGGGGTCTGGCCTCCACTGTGCTTGTCTCACTGACCCATCAGAGGCTGAGGGAATGGTAGGTTGTAGGAACACAGGGAGGTGGACTTAACCCAGCCAAACTCAGCCCAACCCAGCCACGGTGATCAGGGAAGTCTGCCCTAGATGAGATGCCCCTCGTCTTCAGCCTCAGGGGTGACAGGCGCTGAGGGCCTGAATTAAAGCAGTCACGGTGAGGATGAGGGACTGATCCTGAGGCATCCTGAGGTTTGATGACCAATATCTCCCCCTCCGCATCCGAAAAATACAAGCTAGTGAATATAACAACAACAAAACCAAACCACGGGGGGAAAGTGGTGGGGCGGGGTGGGATGAATTGGGGGATTGGGATTGACATATATACACTAATACGTATAAAATAGGTAACTAATAAGAACCTGCTGTATAAAAAATAAATAAAATTCGAAAATTCAAAGAAAAAAACTAAAACACACACAAAAACCACACTCACAGATACAGAGAACAAACTAGTGACTTCCAGCGGGGCTGGGGCACTATAGGGTCGGGGAGTGGGGTGTATAAACTATTGGGTGTAAGATGGGCTGCAAGGATGTATTGTACAACACGGGGATATAGCCAGTATTTTGTAATAACTGTAAATGGAGTGTAACCTTTAAAACTGTATAAAAAATAATAAAAAAAAAATAAAAGAAGTTGATCAGTGGAAAAAAATAAATCTCCCCCTCCCGGCTTTGCCTCCCAAATTCAGGGGAGACGCCCAAACTTCCCAGCTTGGGGCTCTGGGCAGATGGCAGCAGATGGATAGTCGCTGATGGTTCACGCTTGGTGCCTTGTTGAGTTTAGGTGCCTCTGACGCAGCCAGTCAAATTGCCCTTTAAGTGGCTAGAAATACGTGTCTAGAGCTTGGAACAGAGATTTGAGCTGGAAAAAGAGATCTGGGAGACACCGGCACATCAGATGGGATGTGAATGTCCAGGAACGGAAGAGGTGATCTTATGAGAAAAGGCAAGGGGAGGGAATGGAAGTCTGTGGGTGCCAACCTTTAAGGGACATAAAAACGGCGGAAAAGTTTTTGATAAGTAAAAATTAAACAAGAAAGGAAAAAACAGGACAAGGTAATGACCTGGAATCTGAGCAGGTGAGAGGTGTTCGAAAAGGAAGCAGTGACCGTGAATTTCAAATGCTACAACAATTTAAAGACGATACACTGCCATGGGCTCAGTTTCTCTCTCTATCAAACATTTTTAATGGTTCTCTCTGAGTGAAAGGAGCAGGGTCTACACATTTTGATCTCTCTGTATTTTTTAATTTATTTTTTTTTGAAGTATAGTTGATTTTATTTCTCTGTATTTTAAAATAGCTTTTCTCATCTCATGATTATGAAATTACCCTTTGGAGTCTGGCCTTGGTGGGGACAGTTTCAGGAGACTGAGGGCAGAAGAAGTGAAGGATAAATGACCAATGCACTTACCTTCACCTACACGGTCCAGCCTTTTGAAAGAGCACTCCGAGAGAGTGGGAACACGTGGGAAGGATGCTGAGTGCATGGGGGGAAGTGATGAAATTGGTCATTTAGAAATTGTAATGCAGTACTCAGCAGCGGGTGGGATGAATCTCTGCTCCCATTCACTTCCCCAAGCCAAGATAAGAAAAGGCTTAAGAAAAGATTGCAACCCAAGCTGGGCACTGTGGATGGCTGTGTCCTGCCTGGGCTTGAGTTGAAATGAAATCCAATAGGTCCTAGGCTTCTAAATCCTGCCCGCAAAGGAGTCATTAGCCCAGAGGGGCACTCTTGTCCTAATTTGCACAGCTTCCAAATTTTGGCTACTTTCCTTCGAATGCTGGCTCAGAAGGGCACACCATTTTTTTTCATTTAATTTTTATTTTATATTGGGGTACAGTTGATTTACATTGTGTTAGTTTCAGGTGTACAGCAAAGTGACTCAGTTATACATACACAGAGAAAGATAAATATCATATGATATCATATCATACTATATGTGGAATCTAAAAAGATGATACAAATGAACTTATTTACAAACCAGAGACAAGCTCACAGACTTCGAAAACAAACTTACGGGTACACCATTTTTGAATGCACACCCAGGCACTGTGTCTAGGAGCTGCAGCCCTTAAATCTAGTGGAAGATACCAGAATCCAGCCTGGAGTTTAGTTGAAAGAATATTCAGATGACATCCGTCTCTAAGCAACAGTTCACAGCTGAAGGAAGTAGAGTGGCTACAGGAATAAGGTTCAAAGAAGTTCCCAAAAAGGGGAGAAGAGCTATCATTTAACAAGCACCAGTGGTTTGGGGTTCTGCATCAGACATTTTCTGTTTTATTCAACCCTCATGAAAAAAAAGATGTGAAATAAGGATCGTTCACCCTGTGCGACAGATGAACACGTAAAGACTGCGTTCAAGGTCACATAGCAAAAATACAAGGCCTACTTTGAAACCCAATACAAACCAACTTAAAAGGCAAAGGAATTGGAAAGAGGTTTCTTGGCTTAAATGGCAGTGATTTCAAGGATTAAAGGAGCAGGTACAAGAATCATGGTCTCAAACTGGAGCGTGCATATTTTCTTCTTTCCTTCCTCCTCGATGGATTTCATTTTTGCAGCTCGAGAGGATGGCTGCTGAAATATCCAGGCTTTAATCACATATCGTGACAACCTCAGGTGAAACATGGGTTTATTCTCCCAAATTGTGTAGATCAGCACCAGTAAATGGTTCTAACAAGTCACACTTGAGTCCAGACCACCACCACGCCCTGCCCCCCACAACCCTGCTTTGGCCAAACATTTTTTGCCCAAAAGAGAGTGTTATTATGTTTGGGCAGGTCTAAATCATGGATTAAACCAGAAGAATGGAGATGGAAATGTTTAGAAGGCAAATCACTCTCTCCAAAAATTCAAAGATCTAATCAAATAACAAATTCTTCCTGCTCATAACTGTATCAAGGAGCCAATCCCAAGCCCGTCCTTTATTCTTTCTATTATACTTTGCTTTCTCCATGAATAAAAAAAGAGTCAAAGGCATCTCAGAAGCTTTAAACCCTATTGGCTAGGAAGCAGTGCTGGCATTCACATGGAGGTGTAAGTACAGTGGGCCACAATTATGGGTTTGTAATATATTTAGTTACATCAGAAACACCCAGGTGTTGGTTCAAAGACAGATGTCTGGGCCTCATCCCAGACCCACTTAATTGGAATATTCATAGGGATGCCCAGAAATGTCAGTTCTAACAACTGCCCAGGTGATTTTGATTAGCAGTAGTTGTTCCCAATCTTGGCTTTCCCGGGCTTCGGGCAGATGGGCTGGTGTTAAAGATGTGAGTTTGGGAGTCATCAGGGCAGATGTCTAAGCCTGCGCGTGATGAGATCTGGTGGTTGAGAAGGAGAGAATACTTCATGTAGACAAGAGTCATTTCCCTTTCTCGGGCAGCCTGAGATTTTCCAGAGCTTTGGCAAAGTGTATGCTCCATTCTTTGCTGCACAGGGAGTGCAGAACTTGGCCTTGAGTTCGTCTGTGGGAATAGGGAGGCTAGTTGTAATTCTGCCTCTCCAGTCTGGAACAGACAAGCTACTTTTAATTGTAGGGCTTGGGAAAAGACTGAAAATAGAGCCGGGAAGCAGCACATGTAGACAGAGCAAGGGAAGCTGAGATGAATAGAGAAGGTCTCAACATAGAGACAGTCAGACAAGCACAGGTTGCAAAGAGAAGAAATTGATGCCAGTGTCCCAGGAAAGTGGCATGAAAGACTAAATATAATTTGAGCTGAGAGAACAGTTGGTAGTTCCTAAATTGTGTTTGCGGATGATCTCCTGTCACTAAGGAAAACCAGTCTATGCATGTCATTTGCTTGAATTTCACTCTTTATTTTGCATGGTGAAGGAAGCACTTTATCTTTCTGGATGGTTATCTCTAAAGAAGATGCTGCTCTGTCTTCCTCCCTCTCCGCCTCCCCACTGTTTTTGAGGATGCTGTTGTAACTGCACCTTGTTTTCTGAGACATTGGCCAGAAGGCAGCCCTTGCCTCTCAGGGCTCAAGGATAGAAATCCATTTCGGTCTCTTTATTTTTCTTTTTGGCTACTGTGTTGAAATAAGTCCTGTTTACTGTTTCTAGGTTACCCTGTTCTAGGTTCGGATACTTAGCTTTGGACATCTTTCTCTTTGGACGTGAAAATGTCTTCTACAGGAAACCGTCAGGAACCTGTTAAATAGAACCTGACGGACCATTCAGTGCAGCTTTAAAATGCCAGAGGAGGGCCACCATCCCTCTGTGAAAGTCAGCTGTGATGGGAGAGGGGCTAAATGTTTCTTTCTTTCTGTGGAAGAGACCCTTGCATCCTCATGGAGCGGAGATCAAGGAAAAAGTGAATCAATAACAGGGATCACTATTTATTTCTTGCTCTGACCAGGAGGAGGTATGTGACTTAAAGCATATTATCTTGAAAAAGAGGTTAAACTTATGTCAGTGTAAAAAGATGAGAAACCAATACCTAGAACTGTACCACTGATTTTAAAGGATGGAAAAGAGTGAAACTCTGTGATCTCTCCATTTCCCCACCATTCCCTCCCTGTCTCCCTTCCTTCCTCCCTTCCTTCCTCTCTTTCTCTCTCTCTCTTTCCTTCCTTCCTTCCTTCCTACAAATAGTTACTGAATGTCTTCTCTGTGCCAGGCTCTGGGCTAAGTATGACAGAATACACCATGACAGGGATTATTTTTTTCTTTTCCCCATTTGTTCATGCAGTGTTTGTGTCCCTCTCCCAGACTCATATATTGAAACCTAATCCGCAATGTGATGGCATTTAGAAGGGAGGGCTTCGGGAGGTGATTGGGTCATGAGGGCTGAGGCCTCACGAAAGGGATTAGTGCCCTTATAGGAGAGATCCCTCGCCCCTGCCACCTCGTGAGGACACAGCAAAAAGGCCATCTATGAACCAAGAAGCAGGATCTCACCAGACATCAAGCGAATCTGCTGGTGCCTTGATCTTGAACTTCTCAGCCTCCAGAACTGTAAGAAATATATTTCTGTTGTTTCTAATCCACCTAGGCTGTGGTATTCTGTTATAGCATCTCAAATGGACTAAGACAGATTACTATGAACTTTAGATATTCTTTACAGTGTCTTAGATTTATAGTTTTTAAAATCAGCTCAGATTTCGATTTCCAAGTAATTTAGAAGCTGGTGCTCCTTTGCAATTCACAACTGAAAGGACCATGTGCTCCCGACTCTCTGTCACCATCTAGAGGCAATTTATACATATTGCAGGGCTAGTTCCTGGAATATCGAGTGTGGAAAATCATCCCAGGAGGTGGGGCTTGCAGTGTTTGTGTATCAGCCCTACAGAATAAATTGGACCCAGTCATCTGCAAATGAATGGAATGGGAAGTTTTGCTCACATAGGAGTATATGAGACGGGGGTCTTGATTTCTGTACCAAACCATGGAGGGCTGGGATCTCCTGGGCGCAAACGTTTCCGAGGGTATGGGAGAAGAGCTGTAAAATCAGTGGGGGATGGGACACTTAGATGAAGTTCAAGAGGAGGCCTCCAGTCCCTCAGCAGTGGGCACTCAACAAATAGTTGTCCAATTGAATGAGAAGCTATGAGGCTCCAGATCAATGGAGAAAAATGCCACAGACTAGGACTGGAGTCCACACTGTTCATCCAGGTTCTCACTAGGGGTGATTTTGTTTCCCAGGGACATCTAGTAACATCACAACATTTTATCACAATTGTGAGGGTGCTACTGGCGTGTAGTGGGTAGAGACCAGGGACGCTGCTCAACATCCTACAATGCACAGGACAGCTCCCACCACAGAGAATTATCCAGCCCCCAAGGTCAATGGTGCAGAGGGTGAGAAGCACAGGTAAGAAGTGTTCTCTGAGACTCAAGCCCTGACCATGGTGAGGAACCTCTACTCCTGGTCGCAGAAGAGCACGACCAAAGGGCTGTGGATGACTTCATGCAAAGGTGTCTCACTGGAGAGATGCAGATCAGGGACATGGTTTCATTGGGCCAAGTGTGGGCACACCATGTACCCCTCCAGCTTCCTTTAGAAGCATAAAGCACTGAAGTTACCTGTGTCAGAATCACCCGCAGCTGCTTGCTACAAATGCATATTTGGGCCCAGCACCAAAACTACTGAATCAGAATGTCCATGGCTGGTGGCCCAGGCATCTGTATTTTAAGCCAGCATCATGGGTGATTTTGATGCACATTCAAGTGTGACATAAGGTGGATAAGTAAAAGAAATTCCGGATATCATCTGTTCTTATTTTTAAAGCCCACTTATAAAGGGCTCAGAAGAACATTCACTTAATCCTTGGGATATCCTTTTGCTATATTGTGTTTACTCCTGTTTTACAGATTATAAAATGGAGGCCACAAGAGCTAAAACAGATTACATCGTGAAACCCACGTGATTTGTTTAACCTGGGTTTTCTCACTGTGAGGCGTTTACAAACAGAAGCTGTACCACCTTCTCTGCTTTTCTAGCCCCAGCTTTAGATCTTCACTGATGCATCCAGTGAAACAGACTCTGAACACACACACACACACACACACACACACACGCACACACACACCCGTTAAATCTAAGTTTCTTACATGCTTCACCCACAGCCTACAAGGTCCTGTTGACCTGGCCATCTGCTATTTCTGTCTCTCCCTCTGGCCTGTAGGCCTTCCATCATGGCAGGTACGTTTCCTACTTCAAGACCTTCACACACTGTGCTCTGTCTCCTGACATGCAAGACCTCACTCCTTTCTTTCTTTATAAAACTGACCCACTCTCTTTGGTCCTCTTTGAAATGTCAGCTCCTAACAGACATCTTACAGTTGCACACCCACTCTTAGACCCCCTCCAATTAAATTAGATTCTGCTGTTATTCTAATTTAGGACCCCATTCTTTTCCTGTATAGTATTTGTGATCATTTTGGTTCTGGTATTGTCGAGTTATCCCTTGAGGGTCTTTTCCGTTAGCCCGTGAGGAGAATATATTTTGTTCATCACTGCAAACAGTGGGGATCAAAAGATCAAATAAATGTGTGTAAATGAGCAGGCACACAGCAGAGGGGGTGCGCATTCATGGTGGTGGCAGCGGTGTATGTTACGGCTCATTTCTGCGGGTTGCGGGGTCTGGGGCCAGGATTCAATCTTGAGGAGTTGGAAACGTGGTCACTTGAAGAGGTGAGGCCACCGCCGGCCAGCCTGGGTTTTCACACGCTGCAGCCGGTGGCAAGGCTCTTGCTTCCAGCCCTCCAGGCCGCCTGAGATTTGCGAGTTACCGGGATTACTCTTTGGGTAGCGAGGTACTCTTCAGCCCAGCCAAGCCCAGTTTCCTCCACCTTATCAAGGGGTTAATAAGGCCCACCTTTGCAAGGAGAGGGTCCGAGGTGAGCGAGATAAAGCAGAGGAGGGCAGCTGGCCCTTTGGAGGTATTGAGAACGCTAAATATCTGGGCTGTCTCGCCAGGAGACTCGTAAAACAGAAGTCTGCACCGGCAGCGAGAGGAGTCGCGCCGCTCACCTGAGCTGCCCCCCTGCTCGGCTCATCGCTCCGTGCGCTTCAGTGACGTTTTCCCAGCCTGGCCCAGGGCGCTCTCCTCCCTCCCTCGGCGGTCGCTCCCTCCCTCCCCCTTCCTCTCCCCCAGCCTCCCCTCCCCGTGCGCCCCCTCCCTCGGAGCGGGAGCGGGGAATCCCACGCCCTTGCACCAGCCCGGGGGCTCGGACGGGCCCGGGAGCCGCTGGTCGCCAATCACCGTGCGGTGGAGAGGCGGGCGCTCGGCTCCGGCGCGCTGGGGGAGCCAGCTGGCTCTGCTGGCCCCGGGAGCCTCAGACGCTCACCCCGACACAGACAGACGCACGGACGGGAGGGCGGGCGCGAACAGAGTCCCCCGGCCGTCTGCGCTCGGAGGCGCGCGCCAGCCCTGGCCCGGGGCTCCCCCGTCCCGCCTCCGGGAGCCGCAGGCGGCGCTGTGCAGACCGGCGCCGGCGGGAGGGAGGGCGCGCGGGCGGCCGGAGCCGGGGAGGCCCGGCGCGCCCGGCCCGCGATGTGAGCGGCGGCGGCTCCCACCTGGCGCCGCACCTGGAGCGCCGCGCTCCGGGGCGGCGGGGAGAATGTGCGCCGCCCGCAGCCGCCGCGCCCGCACCTGACCATGGAGTGCGCCCTCCTGCTCGCGTGCGCCCTCCCCGCCGCCCGCTCGGGCCCGCCGTGGGGGCCGGCGGGACGGGGGCGCGTGGCCAAGGCAGGTGCCCGGCGGGGAGGCGCCGATGGTGGGTGGCCGGGGACCCCAGCCCCGCCGCGCCCCTCACGCACGGTGTCACCTTTTCTCTTGCAGGCGCTCCAGCTCTGCTGCCTTTGCTGTGCGTCGGTCGCCGCAGCCTTAGCCAGTGACAGCCGAGGCGGCGGCGGCAGTGGATTAAACCACGGTTCGTATTCGCCCCCCCCCGCCCCCCCCCCGCAGCAGGGCCTCTCCAGGCACTTTGTCCCTTCCTTTCCCCCAAAGAGAGAAAGGGCAGAAGAGGTCACCCCTCCCCCCACGTGGCAGGTGTGCGCGCGTCCTGGAAACGGTTCCTGTTTGGAGAGGGGGATGTGGCCCGGACTCCGAACTTATCGGAAGAATCAGTGCCTCAAGCTGCAAGTCACATAAATGAGAAAACAATACTTTCCCTCGTTCACAGACGGCTGGTTTTAAAAAAAAAAAAAAAATCCGTGCTGCGGTGAGAAATTAGAAAGTGAGTGGACATTGACCAGGTAGCTGATATCAAAGGGCACCTTCCTCATCTCCTTCCTCTTCCGGGAAAGGACATGCCCCCTTCTTCCCCCATCTTTCCTCTCCCCCATCTTTCCTCTCCCCCATCTTCCCTCCCCCCACTTCAATCCTGTCCCCTTTCTCCCTTTCCTTCCTTCTTTCTCCTTTTTCTCTTCCCTCGTATCATTGATTCCCAAAGATCACTTTTAGAGAGAGGAAAGCAGGTAGCCTCTGGCGGGGGTGGGGGTGGGGTGGGGGGGGTTTGCTTTATCTCCTTTGAAGTTCCCTAGCTTCAAACTTCCAGAACGCTCTTTACTTCTGTCATTTATTAACTTCTCCCTGACACCTGGAAGGAAAATCCTTGTTTCCATTGTTCCCATCAGCTACTGGAGAACAGCTGATTCCTGATCCAAGGTTTCTATAGCAAGACCTTGATGTCTAGCTGGGGTTCTATCATTTTTTAGGGTTATCTCCTCCTCTCAGGGGACCAGGGATCATACTGGGGAGAGGGGGGATGGCAGAGTCATGGAGAAAGGCTGTGCCTCCAGGGAGTGGGTGAGTGAGGGGACAGGGGAGAGCCAGGAATTTGCCCTTGAGAAATTCACCTTTTGTCCAACCAGAAAAGCTGGCTGCAGTCTCTAAAACAACCCCTCATTGTTTCATCAGGGCCAAATGGCTGGAGGTCCCCTCCATTCCAGCTACCACCTGTAAGGACCTCATCTTTAGGTAGCCCCTGAGCCGATTAATCAGATCACTCACTACAGGGGCTCTGACTGCCCCTCTTCCCATCAAGGACTGAATATTACCATCAGCCTGCTTGTTCATTCTCCCCTTGGAAACAAACTAGTAGCAGGTGTCTGGGTGGGGGGCTTTGCAGGCTGATTCTGCAGACCGCTGGCTGGATAAGGCTTCTGCGTGTTTTCCCAGCTAAGAGCAGGCAGAGTTTCAGATGGCTTTGGACAAGGAGGTAAGAATCAGCTTATAGAGACTGTCTAGAGCGCATGTCAGGGATGGTTTTCACAATTAGGTTTTAGTATGGGGGAGGGAGAAGGTGATTTGTCCCTAAGAAAAAGCTGTGTTTAATCAAAAGCCACATACCAGGAAAGCAGCGTAGTAGCAATTTTTGAGAGAAGAGAAATCATGTATATCCTGCTCAATTTTTTCAAGGTTAAGAGAAAAACATTTTTTTCAATTGCTTTTTAATATGCTTGTCAGTTAGATAGTATTTCTAGTTAAAGGAGTGAAAAAGAAAATGAGGAGGACGGCAAGAACATTGTAAGAATGAATTTCTCAAGCAATATGAGTCACAGATGGTTCATACACAGAACATAGTTGAAAATTATTGTCATATTGGGATTTTTTTTTTTCGAATGTAGGACCAATTAGAATATCACTCGTTGATCCCTGCTAGCTACAGGGCTTCTGTTCATTCCTTAGCTTTTTTCTTTCTTTTCTCTTCTTGTTTTTTTTTCTTTCTTTTCTTTTTCTTTTTCTTTTTTGGTTGTTGACTATTTTGGGAAAAGGGAAATTCCTCTTGCTTTTCTTCCTCCAGTAACCAAGGACCCAAGTGACTCAAACATGCCTCTTAGTTATTCAGAATCTTTCTAAACACGGTCCAAATTAGTTTCCCATTCTGTGCCTAGAAAGTGGAAATACAGAGCGTTTTTTAATGCGCAGAGGGCATATTCCAAATCATCTTGTGGGATGATACTTTTCAGTTTCAATGTCGTGTGATAGGAAACAGTTTGCTGGCCTCGTTTTTTTTCAAGCAGCAAATTGTTTAACTTCTCTTCTCTGGGACAAGCAGTAATTAGCGCTGCTCTAGGGAGCAACGGTGAAGGTATTTTTAAACACGTCTTTCCAGGTGTCCCCTGAGCTGACACGCCCCCACCAACATGTCTGAGCAATTTTCAGCAACAGACTGTAGTGGGAAGTTCTGACAATTTCGAGGCATTTTTATGTATCCACTCTATTTTATGCTTACAATTAAATGGAATTGTCCCAGGGAAAGCTCGTTTGTAAAACGCTGAGCGATACAAGTGCTGGAGTCTTATTATCACATATAATTAATATTGGAAACATAAAACTACAGTTACTTGTTAATTACCTGAGACTTCATCTCAAGTTACTCAGTGCTGTGAGTTACATTTGAAATTTAAACTCTTTCCCCCCCCACCCCAATGCTCCCAATGTAGTTTAAACACAAAGGTATCATCTTGGAAAAAAGTGTTCCTTTCTTGGCTTTGTGGTTTTTATAGTTATTAATACTGTCTCCCCCAAATCAATTTTTATGTATGGATGACTCTATGACTAATATATAAAAAGTCCATCTCTGTCTGCAGACCATGAGAGTTGTGGCATTTTCCAGAAACATTCTTGACATTCAACAAGATGGTGCTTGACTTTTAGTTTCTGTAGGGATTGCTGTGGCAGAGCTTATTGTCAAGATCACAGAATTCTCCTTGTCATGAGGTGCTCTGAATTACATGTAGTCTAGGTGCAAGGCAATAGAACGAGTATCTTTCAGCTGTGCGTTGCTCTTCGCCAGCCCGTTGGAAAGGGACCCTCGGGCACTGTGGGCTCTGGGTGCTGACAGCGAAACCTTTCCCATTGCAGATTACGTCTTTGTCACGCCGGTAGAAGTGGACTCGGGCGGGTCATATGTTTCACACGACATTTTGCACAACGGCAGGAGAAAGCGGTCGGCGCAGAGTGCCAGCAGCTCCCTGCATTACCGATTTTCAGCATTTGGACAGGAACTGCACTTAGAGCTTAAGCCCTCGGCGATCTTGAGCAGTCACTTTATTGTCCAGGTACTTGGGGAAGATGGTGCTTCAGAGACTCGGGAACCCGTGGTGCCAAGATGTTTCTATCAGGGATTTATCAGAAACGACAGCTCGTCCTCCGTCGCTGTGTCTACATGTGCCGGCTTGGTAAGCACCCCCTACTCCCTCTTTTCCTGTGTTTTGTGTAACTGGAATGAACAGATGTCTGCAATCCTAAGTGCTCTTGCAGCCAGCTCCACACATTCACACTGTCAGCTTTGATACGTATAATATCCTCAATTGAATTAATCTAATCTGCTCCCAGAAAAAGAAAATCTATCTAAAAGAACTTTAATTACCATTTAGAACGTTCTTTTGATGTTTAATGGTCTGGGCCTCTTCATTTTCCATGTTTGAGACGATCCCCCAAGGAAATTAATTTGATGGATGCCATTCGCTTTGGAAAGTCTTGAGAGACCAGGCTTTATATAAATCTAACAAGCTGCGTGCCTCTACAGTGCTTTGAAACAGGGAAAACTGTATTTAATGCAAAAGTGCATTCACTGCCCTGGGAAGCCCAACCTTCCCTGTGGAAGGAAGGCCTCTTGTTTTCTTTCAGCTGATCTGTTCATGTTGTCCTACTCACGTAAGACGTCCTTTTTGAGTGTGATGTGGTGTGTTCAGGGGCTGGTGGGATTAAGTGTGGCGTCCAGGAAGGCAGGACACTTAAAAAAACATTTGGGACAAGCGTTATTTCCTCTTGTGTAATCCTCAACTGTTGGGCTCGAGATCAAGAATATTGGTATAAATGATGCTTGTCTCAGGATTCAGTCATCTGTGAGGCAATAAACGGTGATCTGGGTTGATTTCATCTTATGTTGCAATTGAGAAGTGTCTGTAACTGACAGAAGAGTTTGTGTGTGTGTTGAGACACACCACGGTCATGCTCCGGCGTGGCTAGAAGAAGGAAAATGTGAGAAAGCCCAGCTGAGGATGTAGTTAGTATTGTACATGATACATCATGTCCGAGCAAGAGGGGGAGGGGCTTAGGCGCTGGTGAATGAAGACTCCCATGTTCTTGACTAGCTGAAACTTTATTCTTTAACTTTTTTGTTTTCATATTGTGACTTGACATGTAGCTAAAATCTTTTATCACAACCAGAGTTATGATATTTTTTGGTACGGTCTTTAAACTATAGAGCGAAGCAAAGATTTAACAATTCCCGGCTAAGCTGGATCTGTTTAAATGAACAATATGGCTTACTAATGACCTATATATTCTAACATGGTTACACACAACTAGGCAGCCCACACGCACGTGACTATATCTTGTTTTTGTTGTTTGGTTGGTTTGGTTGTCGTAAGTCTCCTGCTCATTTGGGAGCGTCCTCCTGTTTTCCCTCTCTTCTGTCGATTCCAGTATCCTTATGTCTTCAGAAGGAGGTTAGGCCGTCCATCACAGTGCCTTAAACTATCCCATTCCAGATAACCCAGGGGTTAAGAGTAGTCTGTCCAAGTTCATTTTTCATACCAGCCCTTACTAGTAGGACCTTGGGCAAGTTATGAATCTCTCTGTGTCTTAGTGTCTCTGTCTCTACAATGGGAATAACAAGAGTGTTTACAGCACCGTGGGGATAAAGTGACTTCCTACATGGGAAGTGCTACAGCAGCTCTTGGAAGGAACTTAGTCTCCCCATGGTTAATGCGCTCAAGATTCCACTTTCTGTGAGTGATAGGAAATCTGACCAGTTGTCCCATATTCATAGATGTTGGGTTGTTTCTCCTAAGAAAGAGATTCACTTTTGAACAGGGAATGACCACTTAGCACATAGAATGAGGCAAGTTAAAAAGTTCCATCTTTGGGATGAAGGTGAAAGAAGTCATTGGCAACCACATCTGCCCGTGTATAAGGCTGATATAACTTTTTTTCTTTGCATACCAATCTGATTTTTGTTTGTTTTTATCTTTTTAATTCAGTTTTTATTTTATATTGGACTGTAGTTGATTTACAATGTTGTGTTAGTTTCAGGTGTACAGCAAAGTGACTGAGTTATACATATACATATATGCATTCTTTTTCAGATTCTTTTCCCATATAGGTTATTACTGAATATTGAGTAGAGTTCCCTGTGCTGTACAGTAGGTCCTTGTTGATTATTTTATATATAGTAATATGTATATGTTAATCCCAAACTCCTAATTTATCCCTCCCCCCCACCTTTCCACTTTGGTAACCATAAGTTTGTTTTCAAAGTCTGTTGAGTCTGTTTCTTTTTTGTAAATAAGTTCATTTGTATCATTTTTTTTAGATTCCACATATAAGCAAGATCATATGATATTTGTCTTTCTCTGTCTGACTTACTTCACTTAGTATGATAATCTCAAGGTCCATCCATGTTGCTGCAAATGGCATTATTTCATTCTTTTTTATAAGGCTGTTATAAATTGAAATCATGAAACTCACAATCTGTTCCTACTTTTCAACAAGCCAGCCACATATACTTAATTAACTTTAGTTCTGTAGGCCTCAGTTTCCTCTCCTGGACCCTGTGAAATTATTTCTAAGACCACGGCCATCTCTAGGCATCTGACTCCAATTATCCAATTGTTTGGGCCCATGGGGTATGGGGTAGGGAGAGGATCAAGCTTATCCCCCTTGCATTACCCACCTCCCCAAGTCCCTGCCGCACAACAGCAAAATACAGACACATACAGCCGTCCTCAATCAAACAATAAGAAAAATAAAACAAGGAAGAGGACAAAACCACAAATGAGAAGCTGAGACACTGCTCTGTATTAATGTCTGTAACTTCTATTGAAGTATAATGTATATACAGAAAAGTGCAAAAATGTATATACAGAAAATGCAAAAATCGTGGAGTACAGCCTAATGCATTTTTACAGAGTTCACACCGCTGTAACCAACAGCCAGATCAAACGGGACGTTACCAGTGTCCCAGAAGACCCCTACCCACATCCCCTTCCACTCAGTGTCCCCCAGAAGTAACCACTATCCTAATTTGTAACATAGCTTAAGTTCGCCTATTTAAAATTTTTTTACCTAAGAGAGGGTCATACAATAATTCCTCTGTATGAATATTCTACATTGTTTCCATCTAGTTGTTGGTGGCATTTAAACTGTTTCCAGTTTGGGGCTGTTAGGAGGAGTAATGCTAAACATTCTCATCTATGCCTTTTGGTGAGCTTATGGACACATTCCGTTGGAAACATACCAAAGACTGAAGTTGCTGGGTCATAGGTTAGTATATATGTTCTCCCCAAAGCAAAATAGCGGTCAGTGCGGTCAGTGTTCGTTTGTTGGTTTTGCAGCTAGCCCTTATACAGGCAGCACTCACCCTAAGCAGGTGAGAGTGGCACCACCCAGCTCCTTCCCCAGGAACTGCACTTACCGCTATTTTCCTAGATTCTGCCAAACAGCTTTTCAGACTGGTTGCACTAATCTACACGGCCATCAGCAGTGTATAAGAGTTCCAGTTGCTCCACATTCTCATCAACACTTGCCGTGGTCTGTCTTTTCCATTTTTGCCACTCCCATTGACGGATGTGAAGCCATATCACACAATGGGTTTAGTTTGCATTGTTCTGATGGTTAATGAAGTTGAGTATCCTTTCTTATGCCTACTGACCACTTGTGTACCCTCTTTTGTGATATCTTATATGGACAAGAAGTATTATACAGGTTTTCCCCGTTATCTGAAAGTAGAGTGTTCCTATGAAATCTTTTGTAAGCCAAAATGACAAAAGCAAAGAAGCAATTACCTTAGGACACATCTTGGCAATGAATGCACAAAATAAATTGACATAAAGCACAAGTGCTCCCAGACGTAGTTCAGAGCTACAGTGGCTTGATGCAGAGATTCTGAGTGTAGTTCCTGGGGAAGGAGCTGGGCAGTGCCACTCTCCCTGCTTAGGGTGAGCGCTGGGTGTATAAGGGTTAGGTGCAAAACCAACAAACAAACACTGACCACACTGATCGCTATTTTGCTTTGGGTTTTTTTTTTTTTTTTTTTTTCATAAAAATGAAAATCCTCTTCGTATTTCTTTTGGTTAGCAAAAAACAGGTGCTAATTGGGTCTTTCGTAAAAGCAAAGTGACATAAAGCAAACTTGCGAAAGTGGAGGGCTCCTGTAAATGTTTTCAGCCCAAATTGTGGTGCTTTCTCCTTTCTTTGTGAATAGAAACAAGAATTCTGAGCAAAAACACCTTTGCCAACCTAGCATCTTGGATATCATGGCTTTGCATCTCTAACAATGCACTGACCTGCATATGAAACGCTATTGAATAGCAGTAGTGAACCCTGGGAAATCACTTGAGGCTCCACGTTGAGGAATCACTTCTCTAGGCCCGTTGAGAGATGGGGATGGAGGGAAATAATCACTCCAGGAGGAAGAAATTTTCCTTCTAGCTACCCAGAACCCATGAACACTGCTCACCTTCTTTGGTCAAACAGGGGGTTCCTAAAGTGAATTAGCAAGCGCTGTAATGCATTCAGAATAGTGGATGATTCAAGGGTTCAGGAGATGGGCAGGTCTCTAACATGCTTGGTGGATGGGCAGGTCTCTTACACGCTCATCAAAGTTCACAAGCCAGAAGAGATAAATAACTCTTCTTCCACGAATACAGAAACTGACATGAGATGAAGGAGACTAAGATGAATCGTCTTCTACCTGAAGTGTCTACATTGGTGTTTTCACCAAGAGGGGGGCTGGCAACTGGCATCAGAGTGACTTTCAAGGTTCTAGCAGTTTCCTAGTGTGCATCAGTGCGTATTAAAAAAGTGATAAGTCCCCTTTAGATAATAGAGTACTGACAGGAAAGCTAACCATTATCTTGACTGCTAGGGAAACCCCAAGAGCGAGTGAGAAAGGGTGGAGGGGTTCTAATAGTGAAATATATTTGCATACATACATATTCCAGTTAGGATGTCTCCAGCAGGGAATTTAATAATTCAGAATTAAACTATACTCAAAATAGTCTCTTAAAATGTACCCCCCCACACGATGGGTCTCATTTTATTCAGGAGTTAAGTAGGCAGTTATTTACTTGGAATAATCCATCAAACAGGAGTTGCAAGCTTCCATGAGTGAATCCTGCCTACCCTTATGTCTGGAGGGGGTGTTTTTTAAAATTTTTACTGGAATATAGTTGCTTTACAATGTTATGTTAGCTTCTACTTCACAACAAAATGAATCAGCTGTACATATACATATATCCCGTCCCTTTTGGATTTCCCTCCAATTTAGTACACCACAGTGCATTAAGTAGAGTTCCCTGTGCTATACAGTATGTTCCCATCAGTTGTCTATTTTATACGTAGTATCAATAGTGTATATGTGTCAATCCCAGTCTCCCAATTCCTCCCACCCCTCCCCTTTCCCCCTTGGTATCTGTACATTTGTTCTCTACATCTGTGTCTCTATTTCTGCTTGGCAAATAAGGTCATCTATAAGATTTTTCTAGATTCCACATATATGTATTAGTATACAACATTTGTTTTTCTCTTTCTGACTTACTTCACTCTGTATGACAGTCTCTAGATCCATCCATGTCTCTACACATGACCCAATTTCGTTCCTTTTTATGGCTGAGTAATACTCCATTGTATATATGCACCATATCTTCTTTATCCATTCCTCTGTTGATGGACATTTAGGTTGCCTCCATACCCTGGCTATTGTAAATAGTGCCGCTATGAACATTGGGGTTGCGTGTGTCTTTTTGAATTATGGTTTCCTCTGGGTATATGCCCAGTAGTGGGATTGCTGGGTCGTATGGTAGTTCTATTTTTAGTTTTTTAAGGAACCTCCGTACTGTTTTCCATAGTGGCTGTATCAATTTACATTCCCACCAACAGTGCAAGAGTGTTCCCTTTTCTCCACACCCTCTCCAGCATTTATTGTTTGTAGATTTTTTGATGATGGCCATTCTGACCAGTGTGAGGTGACACCTCATTGTAGTTTTGATGTGCATTTCTCTGATGATTAGTGATGTTGAGCATCTTTTCATGTGTTTGTTGGCCATCTGTATGTCTTCTTTGGAGAAATGTTGTTTAGATCTGCCCATTTTTGGATTGGGTTGTTTGTTTTTTTGATATTGAGCTTCATGAGCTGCTTGTATATTTTGGAGATTAATCCTTTGTCAGTTGCTTTGTTTGCAAATATTTTCTCCCATTCTGAGGGTTGTCTTCTCATCTTGTTTATGGTTTCCTTTGCTGTGCAAAAGCTTTTAAGTTTTTAAAATTTTGAATGCCTTTCAACAGGAACAAGCTCTCTCCAGCTCACCACTGCCCCTTATGCCTGGCTGCCTTACACCCTGAGAAGGTTATCTAGGTTTGCAGAACTTTGTCCCAGAATCTCCGGGTTGCAGATGAGCCCAATCTAATCACTCTCTGCCATGCACATTCTTTTGACCATACCCAGCTTCTCCTTGACCACCATGTTGATGAAATGGTCATTACATCCAGGAAGCCTATGCCATTGTCAGGAGACCCTTCATCTTGATGTTGAACTACATACAACCTGCCTTCTTATGACTTTCACCTGTATTTCTTTTTTTGTTTTTTAGATTTTTATTTGTATTGATTGATTGATTGATTGATTGCTATGTTGGGTCTTCGTTTCTGTGCTAGGGCTTTCTCTAGTTGCAGCAAGTGGGGGCCACTCTTCATGGCGGTGCACGGGCCTTTCAATATCGCGGCCTCTCTTGTTGCGGAGCACAGGCTCCAGACGCGCAGGCTCAGTAGTTGTGGCTCACGGGCCCAGTTGCTCCATGGCATGTGGGATCCTCCCAGAACAGGGCCCGAACCCGCATCCCCTGCATTAGCAGGCAGACTCTCAACCACTGCGCCACCAGGGAAGCCCTCACCTGTATTTCTTAATTTCGTTTTCTGGGATGCTAGGACAAACCTGTGTCTTTCTTCCTACAGACTAGGAGATCTCAAAGTCCCTTTTGCCCCCCAATTTTTCTACCTCGGCATTCCTTTTTCAGGGAGACGGTAATTTTCAGAGTGTGGTCAGCTGGATTAGCTTAACTTGAGGTGTTGAAAATGTCAATGTCTTTACATACAACAGAAGGTCAGGGAGGCTGGACCCAGGAGTATGTATTTTTAATTCTCCAAGTGATTCTAATACATGTTAACATTGGAGAACCATTGGATTAAGATATTGGACATATAGGCAAGTTTTTTTCTTAATTGCTGTTGGTTTGACAGACTGAGCCCGTTTCTGCAACTTAGTAGAAATGTCATATTTGGAGAACTGATCGGAAAGATACATTGAATGACTCTGTCATTCAACTATTGATGGGCTTCTGTTATGTCAGGCACTGTTCAGAGCACAGGGTGGAAAAAGCTGCAGGCAAGGTGGATGCTGTATTCTGCTTCACTGGATTTCATTCTAAGGAAGAAATGGAGTGGTGATGTTAGACCCAGAAATGCTATTTTATTTTGAACCAGGCTGTGATTCAGCAGAGCCCTGGAACAAAGGGTTCATGGAGTATGGTTTTAGATTAGGATGTTAACAACTCAGAAATGTCCTGTGTTAAAGACATTTGCTTAACTCTGTTTAAAAACTTTCCCTAACTTATTTGACTGTGGAAACTTTTTTTCAAGGAACCTCTCTTCCTAGTCTGGTAGTGACAAGAAAATCACCAAAGCACTAATTCCCAAAAGAGGTACTATAATATTATGTATTGGTTTCTAACTAAGAGGTATTCCAGCCATAAAAGGGTTTTATGACCCTATAAGTGGTATCATGGTCATATATTCTGATAAAATTCGGGAAACTTTTATTAAGCAAATGTCTTTGCTCTAATACATTTCTCACCTTTTAATGTGCTAATGTGCATTGTGAAGCTCCAAGAGGTGGAATTTTGATACTAATTTGACTACTTCCCCATTCCCCCCTTTTAAGCCATGCTTCCATCCACAACTGGCCCAGGGTTCCATGGTCCGCCATGAAAGAACAATTCTTAGGTCTGAGATTATTTATACTTTATTGGTACCGGATGAATCCAGTTACCGCGTACGTCTTCCAGTTGGAAAAATGTACCTCTTGCTTAAATTCTGGACACTCAGCTCCAATGTGAAGATCAAGGCAAGAGGCATGCAAAAATGCCACCCGTATAGCATTTCTGCCCAGATCTGTGATACGTGGGTACTTTAGCTCTGATTAATCACCTCAGCGGGGGGCCCAACTGGCGGGAGCGGTGGAGCTGTGCTGTTCCTTTGGCATCTTCTGTCCAGCCTCTGATTAGGATCCAGCCTCAGCATCACATCAGGGGCTCAGAGTGGAATATGTACCACGAAATCCCTCCAGCCTTGACTGCCGATGCACTGTCCAATTTTGTCACTTGGTTTTCCTTCCTTTCCCTTTGCTTTGTCCGCAACAATTAAACCATAAGTGGTGTTTCTCTTCCATGGCTGGCTGCCCTAATGTCCCCATTGTCTCTTTCTTAGTGGTGGCCTTTTTGGACTATGACGGCAGGGACCCATTCTCCGGAGAGCCTAGGTCCCTGAAAGGAGCTTTGGAAGCAGTTGGTTTCAATAGGCGGTAGGGGAACACTTTGATCTCCTTTTTTTCAGAAGTATTTTATGACTCAGAAAGCTCAGCCATTGAGTTGCCTGTTGCTGGTCACCGGCTGCCCGGTAGTCTTTAGAACGATTTCCATTCATAAAAGGGCTGAAGTTAAATGACCTTAGTCCACACAGGCAGAAAGAAAGCAGGCTCTTCTGCTTTGTGGGGCCTCGTTAGCCAGCAGAGGTTTGCTGCGTGACACACACCCCCCCCTGGAACTTTTTGGTCACTTGAGAGGACCACGTGAAGTTAAGGATTAGACTGGGTTCTATTTACAAGTTTTTGGACACAGGCTGACCCAAATCAGAGATGTTTTCTTAGGTTATGCCTTGTTTCATCAAGGGTAAAAAGATTTTTTTTTTTTTGCCTCTTTCCTGTGTGCTCCTTTCAGACGTGATGTGTGAAGATGATTATTTGCTCATAACAACACTTTTAGCAAAATGCCAGCCAGTCTTTTTTTTTTAAAAAATTGCCAAGGTGTTCTGATTACGGGATTTATGATGTATACTAAAGTGGAAATGCCTTTGAACTTAGCTTTCAGTCTCCAATCCTAAGTTTTGTTTTTAATCATTCAAGACTCTTTTAAAAACAATTGCAAAGAAAAATCTAAAATATCAGGATTCATCATTTTGGCAACTGTGTGTAAAGTATCTTGTGAGTTTTATAGATATTTTGACTGTGTCGTGTTTCCTGAGTACCATTGTCTCTATAGAAAAATTCAGTTCTCTGTGAAGACTAGGAAGGGTGTTGTATATTGAACGAGTTCTTTGTGTTATTTTGATATTTAAAACAAATGTAAAGTTCTTTCATCCTAATAAAGCATATCTAGGTTTCACTGAACAAAAAACAAACAAACAAAAAAACACCAAGGTTCTTGCCGGAGAGCGGGACCCCCAGGTTGATTTGAGGGTTGCTCTCGTGGGAGGGTGAAAGGCTTATCCCTCCTCCCCATGCTCTCTGCCTGTTAGAGGATGGCCACTCAAGCATCCGTCTCCCCAAGGGCCAGAATTGAGAGTCTTGGGCTCTGCTCTCAGTTTTCTCATCTGTAAGGAGATGAGAAATGGGCAATGGTAACTCCCTCTCTCAGGATTGTGACCATCTATGAATGAACTCTATCCTCGATTATTCTTTTCGTTGTTGTTTGTTTTTTTATTGAGTTCTAGTTGGTGTACAATATTATAAAGTTACAGATGTTCAATGTAGTGATTCACGATTTTTAAGGGTCATACTCCATTTATAATTATTATAAAATATTGGCTATATTCCCCATGTTGTACAATGTATCCTTGTAGCTTATTTTATATGTAATAGTTTGGACCTCTTACTCTCCTACCCTTATATTGCCCCTCCTCCTTTTCTCTCCCCACTGGTAACCACTAGTTTGTTCTCTATATCTGTGAGAGTTTACTTCTTTTCATTATATTCACTAGTTTGTTGTAGTTTTTAGACTCCCTGTGTAAGTAATACCATACAGTATTTGTCCTTCTCTGTCTGACTTACTTCACTTAGCATAATACCCTCCAAGTCCATCCATGTTGCTGCTAATGGCACAATTTCATTCTTTTTCAGTAGTATTCCATTGTGTGTGTGTGTAGATACACACACACACACGCACACACACACACACACACACACACACACACACACACACACATCTTCTTTCTCCATTCATCTGTTGATGTACATTTAGGTTGCTTCCATATCTTGGCGATTGTAAATCATGCTGCTGTGAGCCCTGGGGGTGCATGTATCTTTTTGCATTACTGTTGTTGCTTTCAGATATAGACCCAGGAGTGGAATTGCTGTGTCATATGATAGTTCCTTGATTATTCTTGACTTTGGTCTCTGAGAGGGTCTAGGAAGGAAACGGTAATTGAAGCTCCTGCCCTGGAGCCTTTTCAAGCTCGTCAGAACAGGAAATGAGCCCTTGGATGTTGGCAGTCATCCTGGTGAGAGTCCTGGGGGGTTTGTGGGGGAAGGTAACCACTGCTTGATCAACTATATGAAGACATAAAATGAGAGGAAGATAAAGAATCAAAGAGGAAGGAGCAAAGAAATCGATAAAGATGGGGATCAAGGCACATGAGATAAAGCCAGGCAGTGTAATGGCTTTGAGCTCAGACTCTGAAACCCCAGCTGTGGCCTTTACTGTGTGACCCAGGTCAAATTATTTACCCTCTCTGGGCTTAATTTCTTCACTGGCCAGATGAGGATAATGGTAGTTCCTCAGGTTTACGGATGCTTAATTGAAACAAAAATGGTCCATGTACAATGCTAAAAAAAACAGCGCCTGGCACATAGTAATTACATTGATAGTGTGATAATATATCAAGTAGTAATTGGTATTATTGTAGCAGAATTGGCTAATGCCAATGCACCTTACCACCCACAGGCAGGAAAGTTTTAGTCTAGATATTAATAACAGTTTATACTGATTGAGCATGTATCGAATTATTAAAACTGGAGCCATGGAGAGGAAGATTCAGCTAAGACACAGATGGAGGCCTTAATGATATTTAACTACCAGTCGGCATATCACTATTCAAGGTCTAAAGTAGCAATTTTTTTTCCCATGCGCTTGAAAAAGACTTGGGCACTTTGGAAGGGGAAAAACTACATATATTTAGGCTCCGCCTCTGAACATTCAGTAGGTACTAGGTAGAGCCTGTGTGTCCACTTGAATAAAGGAAAGAAGAGCTTCACAGATGGTTCCAGGGACACTGGAGACTGTGAATCGTTGTCCTAAAGAAGTCCGCAAAGAACCTTCTCCGGGGAGATAGAAGACTAGTGGAACATGCTTTTGGAGAATTGCGTTTGCTTTTGGAATGCATCACACCTTGCAAGTGTGGTCATCGATGCTCTGACTAGCGTTAGGCAGTGTGTGTACTAAGGGGGGCAGGTAGGGGTGGCTAATGTGAATCCAAATGTACAGATGGTCCTTGTTTCTACATTATAGGACTTCTCAGTGGCAAGTATTAGAACAACTCCACCTTGAACTTGGTTAAGCATAAGAAAATAAATTTTTTGTCTCTGGGATAAACTTTCTTCTCTCTCTGTCTCTGTCTCTGTCTCTGTCTCTCTCTGTCTCTCTCTCTCCCCCCCTCTCCCTCCCCCTCTCTCCCTCTCCCCACTCCCTCTCCTCCTTCCCCCCTTCCTCCTCTTTCCTTCTTCCCCTCCCCCACCTTGTACTAGGTGACTAGCTTTCAGCAAGGCTGGACCCAAGCTACCCAATGACATCATCACTGCCCTCTTTCTATCAGTCTTTCAGCTCTTTTTGCTCTTCCTTCTTGCCCTTCTGCATGCAGGACCACCCGAATTCCAGACATGATTCAAACGTTTCCCTGGGTGCCTGGTATCTCGTGTGACTTGCGGAGCAGTAACTCTGCAGTTGTAACCTATATCATGCGTGAGAACAAGTGGGTGGGGCTCTGGGCTGCATTTGCTCTCTCACCTGTCAGTAAGCCTCAGAGGGCCACAGTCAAACCATCTGTGTGTCCAAACAAGACGAAGTCGTATTTTGGTTTCTGTGTTGGCATGTGAATTAACGCACAGAAGGAGGTCTGGGATCACGCACGGCAAGCCAAGAGCTCCAGTTACCTATCAGTCTGAAGCTCTTTTTGAAACCAGAGTTGATTCGTTCTGTTGTGTGTGTGCCCTTCAAATGTACGTAAGTTGTGTTAGCCAGTACTATTTCTGAAGCAATTTTTTTTTTGGTGGAGAAGAAGTGCTTAAAAATAATGTGTATCTTGGCGTTCCTTATCGCGATGTAAGCATCTGTCTTATTCTTTTAACTGCTGTATATTTAATCATTCCCTTCCGATTAATATATTTGCTTCCAGTTTTCTTTTGCTGTTGCTGAAAGGGGTCTTCTTTGTGTGTGTGGCGGGGGTGGGGGGGTTGTTTTTTTAACATCTTTATTGGAGTATAATTGCTTTACAATGTCGTGTTAGTTTCTGCTTTACAACAGAGTGAATCAGCTATATGTATACATATATCCCCATATCCCCTCCCTCCCAACCCTCCCTGTCCCACCTTTCTAGGTCGTCACAAAGCATTGAGCTGATCTCCCTGTAGTTGGGTCTTCTCAGTTGCATGCAATTCTATATTTTATGAGAGAGAGAGACAGAAAGACCTACTTTGTGAAAAGCTGAGATGCCAAACACATATGGGATATAAGCTGTGGCCAGAGATTGACTTGCTGATAACTGACATTATCCACCCAATATCACTATCACCTTGGTTGTATAACATGCAGAGTTACTGGGAACTCACTTCATTTTTTGTTTTCCATGAGCCTAAGACAGTGGCTTAGAAAACCACTTCTCTCCAGTGGAGCACGTGTGCTGGTAAAACTGCACGGTTTCCCACCATCAACAATAAACAATTTAAGAGAAAATGGTACTGATTAATTCCTGAAGTCCAAGTATAAACAGCCCTAATGTTAACAGTGCACATTGAAGGCTCTCATGACCCAAAATATTTGCCTGGGTTTCCTACACATCTCTGTCCACAAACCCAGGAGTTCCTCCTCAGTTAGATCAAGTTATTGCCATGGAAGCGCGTTCCCACGGTTTTTCTATCCAGTTTCAGGGCCCCGTACACTCAAATACCATAATACAAGTCTGGCGAGAGTGTCCTGTCTGGACTGCATGCTCACCTCTCCTGAAGGGGTGCCTTTGATGTATGGAAGGATTTCATGTTCAGCTGAATTCTTTTGATTGCTTATTCATGCCACTGAGCTTTGGAATATCTTATCTGCCCTTATTACCACCACAAGTCAAGGGGGCATGCTTTCTAATATAAATTATAAAGTGCACATCACTAATTTACTAGAAGCCAGCTATGTGCACACCCTTCTTTAGAACCGGCACTTGAAAGGGATTGAGATAAGCTAGTCAAAGGAGATTATCTGTCTCATTATTTACTGAGCTCTCCCACAGCAGAGTGCTGTTTGAGTGTCTGTGGGTTCATTCTGTGACTTTACAGTTCCTCAGCTCCCTTTCATATTTTACTTTGTCACTTCGAGGGGGCGAATGAAGAGTTACCCCAAGTGAATTTCTCTGTCGATAAATAATGAACACAATTTTTATTTCTACCTTGATTGTCGAGTTGAGGTCTGTTGTAGGCAGCACAGAGATGTGGCTGAAAGAAAATATTACTGAAATGCGTTCTCACTCTTTAAATATGCTAATGTATTTTCCTAAGGCTTAGTCTTATCTCAGGGTTTTACAGTCATTGTTTTCCTGTAAAAGGCACTGAAGTAAGATGAATTCCAGTCCCTTTAAAAGATTCCTTTTGTGCATAAAGAAAATGCTAATTTCTGTTTAATATTATATATTTAGCACTGTCATTTATGATAAAATAATATCTAGATCAGTGAGTCTCAGCATATAGAGCTTTAAAAAAATGTAGATGCCCGGAGCCTACCCCAGGCCAATGAAAGCAGAATAGCTGAGGATGAGGCCCAGGTATCTGTGTTTTTAAAAGACTCCCCAGTTGATTCTAATGTGCAGTCAAGTTTGAGGACCCCTGCTCTAGATAAATGTCCTCAGGGGCTTTAGAGCTGCTGTCACCTTAGAAATGCCTTGTGCAGTAATTTAAGAAGGCAGGATGGTATGTTAAAATGCATGGGATTTTAGAAGTTCATCTCTTTCACTTAAGAGTTATGTGATCTTGGTGAAATTATTCTTTTTAAAGACATTTTATTTTTAATTAATTTATTTTGGGCTGCGTTGGCTCTTTGTTGCTGCTCATGGGCTTTTCTCTAGTTGCAGCGAGCGGGGACTACTATTCTTTGCGGTGCACTGGCTTCTCATTGTGGTGGCTTCTCTTGCTGTGGAGCACAGGCTCTCAGTGTGTGGGCTTCAGTAGTTGTGGCACGTGGGCTCAGTAGTTGTGGCACACGGGCTTAGTTGCTCCGCGGCATGTGGGATCTTCCCGGACCAGAGCTCGAACCCATGTCCCCTGCATTGGCAGGTGGATTCTTAAACGCTTCACCACCAGGGAAGTCCAGACATTTTATTTTGAAATAGTTTTAGACTCACAAACAGTTGCCAAGATAATATAGAGAGTTCCCATGTATCCTTCACCCAGCTTTGGGACATTATCAAATTATCTGAGAATCTAGTTTCCCTGACTGTAAAGCAGAGATTAAAAAAAAAAACAAAAAAACAAAAAAAACCTTCAAAGTGAAACCGTACACCTAAGGTTGGGACTTGAACCCAGCCAAAACCGACACTGGGACTTGAACCCAGTGTCTTTTAATTGAGATCACACACCTGCTCTCAGGACTTAATGAAGCTCCCGTTCTTTCTTTCATTGCAGAAAGAATTCAGTGAGACAAAGTCATAGGTAAGAAGTGGATTTATTTAGAGAGATACACATTTTCCATAGACAGAATGTGGTCCATCTCAAAAGGCGAGAGCGGCCCTGGGAGAAGCACCCTCCACAGACAGAGTGTGGGCCATCTGAGAAGGCGAGAGTCCCCGAAATATGGATTGGTTAGTTTTTATGGGCTGGGTAATTTCATAGGCTAATGAGTGGGACGATTATTCCAACTATCTTGAAGAAGAGGCAGAGATTTCCAGGAATTGGGCCACGCCCACTTTTTGGCCTTTTATGGTTGGCCTTGGAACTGTCATGGCACCTGTGGGTGTGTCCTTTAGCATATGCTAATATATTGCAATGAGCACATAGTGAAGCTCAATTGGAAGTCGAAACTTCTGCCATCTTGAACCTAGTTGGTTCTAACTAGTTGGTTCTAACCAGTTTATGTTGTATCCTCAAGGGCTATGTCATTCTTTTAGAGGTTGTGCCCCGCCCCCTTCCCTCCTGTTTCAAAAGGGTTACCATGAGAATTAAATGAGATAATGATAACATATAAAAATTGTGGGAGTAGAATTCTAAATTGGCCCCCAAGCTTCCCAGCCCCTGGTATATGCACACCTTCTCCCAGTGATTCGATCAACTGCTAATTTAGGTGCTGCTGGGAAGGGATCTTGCAGATGTAATGAAGGCTTCAAATCACTTGACCTTAAGATAGCAAAATTGTCCAGGTGGGTTTGACCTATCCTATGATCACACAGAATCAGGAAAGGCAGAGAGTTTCATAGCTAGGGGGATTTGACATGTGAGAAATTCTCCATTGCTGGCTTTGGAGGTGGAGGGGGCCACGTGGCAAGGAATGCAGGTGGCCTCTAGCCGATGGCCAGCAAGGAAACGGGGCCTTGGTCCTATAACTAGAAGGGACTGAACTGTGCCAACCATCTGAATGAACTTGAAAGTGGATTCTTTCCCAGAGAAAGGAATGCAGCCTGGCTCAGGCAGAAACCCTGTGCAGAGAACCCAGTCACACTGTGCCCAGACTTCTGACTTGCAGAGCTATGAGCTAATAAATAGGAGTTATTTTTAAGCTGCTAACTATGTGGTAATTTGTTCTGTAGCAATAAGAAACAAATGCAGAAAACGTCTAGAGTGCTTACTCTGCAGCTGGCTCAAGCACACGGTCCCTTCCCTTTGCAGAATCACGGCCATCTGAGGTCATCCATCAGCTGCTCATGCTGCCTCGTGGGGCAAGTGGGACAGTAGGTCCAAGGAGAAGCAGTAAGCTTCCTTCGATTTCACTGTTTACAATTGCGTGGGAAGTTGTGATATTTAGCCCACGGTTTCTCAGGGCACCATTGACACCATTGAGGCGGGGGAAGGGGAGTTTGCTGTGGCCTCTACCCACTGGATGCCAGTAACGCCCCCCTGGCTGTGTCCAAAAATGTTTCCAGACATGGCCGGGTGTTCCCTGGGGACACCATTGTCCCCAGCTGAGAACAATTGATACAACACAATCACAAACTGGCCTCTTTAATAGAATGCATTTATGTAAGCTTATTTTTTTCAGTGTATACTTGTTGATCTCAATGCCAGTAAGAATAATGATTTTAGGTACTTCACCTGCTTTTGAGGAATTTAGCCCGGGAGATGGAGAGGAATGGTATATGCGGGCTGGCAGGTGGATTGGGTGGCAGCAGGAAAACCGTCTGGAAGTATATTGAAAGGTGTGTATTTGCTTTTGAACTTCACAGTATGCCAATCCAGTCTGCTGAAAATAACTGGATCTCTGAAGGCACAGGGATATATTTATAAGAAAATTGACTCTTGTATTCTTATGCGGGAGGGAGTCTGACGATGTGGATGTAGGTTAGAAATGTGGATTCTATTTCTGGATTTGCAGCTGAGCTTAGAGAAAAGTTAAATATCCTTTGTGTTCTCTTGATCTATAGGACTGGGGTCGGTGGGCAGTTCTGGGAATGAAGGGAGAATGTCCTCTATGTTTTGTGATTGTGTGTTCAACCCTAGGAGCCTTGTAAAGGTATATTAGATTTTTCTATCTACTGCATGGAGTTGGGCAATTTATTATGCATTAACTTCTTAGTACTTGGAGGGGCGAGGTACTTGGAGGTGTTTGAAGAGGTACAGAGCTCTGTTTTAATTGGAATGCTAGGTAAGAAACCTAGTTCCCTCATAGTCATGGACTCACCAGCTGACCTGATCATTGAATCTATTTCTGTCATCCCTTCTTTGAATAGACCCTTCATCTAAGAGTGAGTAGTACATTGGTCCTATGTAATTTGCAACATCCTTTAAATTACTCAACCTCTTTATAAATATACCAGGGAAGCAAAGTCAAGGTCCCTTTGGGGCTTGTATTCTTAGTTCTCAGTAACGAATTGCTGACGTTTCTTCTTTCTTTTCCCTCTATTCCTTCCTCTTTCCCACCCATCTACTCATCCTTCTAACCCAAAACATTTATTCCCAGCTTACTATGTGCCTCAGTCCTATCATAGACTATGGAAATACAAAAATGATAATATGGTTCTTAAATTTTAGGATATTCCAATGTGAGAGTGGGGAGTATTGTTGACAGGAATATAAACACAGAAGGACAGTGTAACAGAATTAATATAATTGCTAAGGTGTGTTGAAAGAACCATGAGAGCACAAATAAAGTGAGGAGACTAATTTTTAATTCGATGGGCAGGCAATTTAAATGATCCCGTTAGCCCATGAGGGTATATAAATACCAGGTGATCTTATGCACACATCTGTGTAAACATCATTGCTCACAGGTCAATTCAATACCCAATTGCAGCCACGTCTTATCACCTTCACTGTCACCACCGTGATCGAAGCCACTCTAATCTGGATTCCCACCGCAGCTTCCAATCTGATGATTCTCTTACGTTGTGTCCCCTATGAGGTGTTTTTCTCAAGTAGCCAGATGATCTCACCTTCCTCTTCTCCACCAACTAATGGCTTTCCATTGCCCACAGTATATAATCCAGATTTCTTACCATGGTCTACAAGGCCCTGTGTGATCTGGCTCCTTTGGCCTGAAGTCCTATATCTTCTCCCATCGTCAACTCCACCCCAGCCCTTCTGATATCTGGGGAAAGAGCAAAGTGCAGTCACAGGAGTGGGGGCCTTTGAGCATCCCCAGAGCCCCCCCACTCCTGTGATTGCACTTTGCTCTTCCCCCAGATATTCACCTGGTTTCTTCTGACACTTCTTGGCACTTCAGTTCTCTGTGCAAATGTCATCATTGCAGAAAGTTCCTCCCTGACACTCGGTTACTCTCCATCCCCTGATCTTGCTTTATTTTTATTCCTACTCTTTACACTTACTACCTGACCGTCTTGTTTATTACCTTGCATATGCTGCCTTCCGCTCTTAAATATCTGCTCCATGAAGACTGGAGCTTTGTCTCTGCTGTTCCACAGCTGTGTCTCCAGTGGCTAGAATAGTCCCTGGCCAATAGTAGACACTCGATAAACATTTGTTATGTGAATGTATGTAATTAATATGCTGGTAATTTAGAAACAGATACATGATTTCTACGTTTGGCATACATCAGGAATTGGAGATTTCTTACGCACGCATGCATGCATTGGAAAAAACTCATCAATTGTGTAGCTTCTATATGCAGGTTAGATAATGGAGGTTGAGAGAGAGCAGTGGCCACCTTTAATTTTTTGTCTGCCCAGCATCTGTTTCCCCAGTCTTTTGGTAAAAACACTGAAGTTTTCCTTGGGGACCTACCTTCCTTACCTGTGCCTTGGAATTGGGTGGAGGTGACTTATTTCCCATAGTGACCAGTCAGAACATCAGCTGTGCTTGACTACAGTGATTGGTTCAGAGGTGAACATGTAACAGGAGCAGAGCCAATAAAATCAATTCTGGGACACCTGGGGGAAGCAGAGAGGATGGAATGTAAGTCCAGAGTTGGGGCCATCTTGTCACCTGATAGTAAAATCATCACAGCCTTGATGTCCAGTTATGCCTGAAATTAAAGTGTGTTGGCCTTTTCATTTGTATGAACCATAAACCCTCACCCCCTTTTTTTGGGTTAATCTAGTTTAACTTTTTTCCCTTCGAAATGAAAGTCCTAACTGTGGTAGGGATGAACAAGTTCTGGACACTTTCTACGAAGAGCTCCTAGACTCCCAGAGAAAATAAGCTTAAGGCAGCCAGGCATTCAGCGTGGAGTAGCCGACAGGTCAATGCAGTGGGCAGCTTGCCTACGCATTTCGTGATCAGCATTTCTCGGGTGTGGTGCCCACTGCACAGAGTCTGACTGCCTCTAGAATTGTCAGTATTTGTTCCTTGTGGTGCATCTTGGATGCATCATCTAGCTTGTTGATTCACTACTTTATCTGTCAGTTGTCTTTTTACCACACACGTCTCTGCGTCTGCCAACCATGACTGCACATGGTTTCAAACAGCCAGTACAAGTGAGCACGTTATACGCCTGTCAGTGAGCAGTTGGAGGGAGACGGAGCCTCCACGGTTGGCTTAGAGGATGACTTCACACTCTGAAACCACTTTTCATTGATTTCTTGGGACGATGACATGTGGACCGTTGTTGTAAAGCAGGAATGCTTATTGATGAATTACATTGTTCACCGTTCATATGCCGTTCATTTGTGTCTTTGAAGATGTTTATTTTAATCAATCTAATTTTAGTCTGCAGTGGATTTTTTTTTTTTTTTTGAAATGATGACAACAGAAGTGGTTTTGTTCACCCCGTGAATTCTTCTGTTTCTTTTTTATGAGGCATGGAATTCCATCTCCTCTTTGCTCTGGCACAGTGCTGTTCGATAGACTATAATGCGAGCCAACGTGTGTAATTTCAAATTTTCTAGTAGTCATGTTAAAAAGAAAGTAAAAAAAATGGGTGAGATTTGTGTTGACATTCTATTTGATTTAATCCAGTATATCAAAAATGTTATTTCAAAATATAATCAATACCAAAATTATTAATGAGATATTTTACACACAAGTCCTCAAAATCCAATGTGCATTTTACAATTACTGCACATTCATTTCAGACCAGCTACATTTCAAGTGCCTGGTAACAGCTACTGTATTGGACCGGATAGGTCTATTCATCTCCTATCTTGAAGTTTCCTAACATGTACAGCGAAAGCAAACAGGCAGGAAGGATTCCCTTTTCATTGACTAGTTGGCTAAAATTCCAGACAGTACTTGTAGAACAGCTCCAGTTTTTATTTAGATACTCTCTGGTGTGGACATGTTGATAACTTTGACTCAGAGATGCCTCACCATTACATAGTTACGTAGAGAATTGTGCAATCTGATGGAGACAATCAGATTTAAAGTACAGACGCTGAATTAAATATTTCTCTTGAAGATAAGTGAAAGATACTGTGTTTTGAAAGTTTTCAGAATATACACATGTATTTTCTTCTAATTATACTTGGTCCAAACCTGCTAGTTTAATTAACGTTTGCTCTTTTTTGAATGGAAACCTCTTTATCTCCTCTCATCTTTCTAGTTTGTTTTCATTATAACTTTCTTAGCTATACTCATTAACATATTTAGAAGCCAAAGTAAAATTGGCTTTAAAAGATTCATGGTCAGGACATTAAAAGTTAATGTTACATTACTTATTAGGTTCCCCCTCTTACGGAGGGTTCAGTAGCAAAAGTCATCCAGATCAGTGACGATTCAAAAATACATTGTATCTGATTTAGAATCATATTTAATGTATCAGAAAATGTAGTTACCCCATTGTATTTCTGCTCCAGTGGATATCTGAGCACATTTCTGTGGCTGGCGGCATGACTCCCTGAAGCCAGCGGCTCCCACAGAGAGGCGGGAGCCGTCAGCAGAGGGAAGGGTTTCTCCAGGCCCTGGCCCAGCAGTGGCTTCTCCAGCTGGAGAGTTCGAGCTGCCTGACCCTGGTACCGAGGGTCTAGCCCTTGCTGAGTCCTGCCTGCCTTAGGCCAGAAAAGTAATTAATATATACTATGTTAATACATTTAATATATATAATATATTTAATATATAGTATATTTAATATATATATTTAATATGTATTATAACATTGTGTGTATGTATGTTTATATATGTACATGTGTATGTATATATATGGAATTGACTCTTGCATTATTATATACATGTAAGGAATTGGCTGATGCATTATTATATATAACTATATAAGGGACTGACTCATGCATTATTGTATATATGTCAGGAATTGACTCATGCATGATAAGGGCTCGGAAGTCAAGATTTGGCAGTTAGGCAGCTGGAGACCTCAGGGAGCCCATGGGGTGAATTCCAGTCTGAGTCGGAAAGCAGAAAACTGATGTCCCAGCTCAAAGACAGGCAGGCAGAGAGAGCAAGCCCTCCCTTGCTCAGCCTGCAAGAATTGACTGAGGCCTACCCACATTGGGAGGGCCTTCTGCTTTCCTCAGTCTCCTATAACTCACACCTACATGTCCTCTAGAAACACCCTGGCAAACCCACCCAGAGTCACATTTCACCAGCTGTCTGGGACCCCGTGGCCGAGGCAAGTTGACACAGAATATTCACTGTCACGGGGTCTTTTCACTGTCCTTTGGCAAAGTTGACTTTACACCCCTTCTCCTCATAACATACACCAGCTGTGCTTTTACACTTAGTAATGTGATGATTTCAATAATGTCCGTCTCCTGGGCTAGATGGCAAGTGTCCCTGAGAGTGTGAACTCTGCCTTAAAAATCTTCTTTCTCGTCATTGTTATCTCAAGGATCTGTTATAGTGCCCAGCGCTCACTCTTTCTTCAAATATATATATTCAAGTATAAACACATACAAATGTTTTTCTGCATTCATAATAGAGTAATATAATCAAATAATATTTTAAGTATTAAAAATATATCCAGGGGCTTCCCTGGTGGCACAGTGGTTAAGAATCCACCTGCCAATGCAGGGGACACGGGTTCGAGCCCTGGTCCGGGAAGATCGCACATGCCGCGGAGCAACTAAGTTCGTGTGCCACAACTACCGAGCCGGCACTCTAGAGCCCGCTAGCCACAACTACTGAGCCCACGCACCACAACTACTGAAGCCCACATGCCTAGAGCCCGTGCTCTGCAACAAGAGAAGTCACCGCAATGAGAAGCCCGCGCACCGCAACGAAGAGTAGCCCCTGCTCGCCGCAACTAGAGAAAGCCCGCGCACAGCCACGAAGACCCAATGCAGCCAAAAATAAATAAATAAAATTAATTAATTAATAAAAAATATATATATATATATCTCTCCAAATGACTTCACTCACTTATCAAATATGTATGGAGTGCCAACCAGGTCCACCCAGGAGGTGTTCAGGAAGCAGTATAGCCTCGCGGTCCTGAAAGGGGACGTTAGTATTAGACTGATTGCAGTGTGAATCCGAGCACATCCACATGTGAGCTGAGCAACCTTAGCTCCACTGTGCTTCTCATTTTCCTAATTAACAACCTGTGGATAAGGTCACCTACCTCTTACGGTTGTGTTGTCTTACCTTCTTCATGCAGAACACATCTCGGGATGCACTGGAGAGGGCAAGCATCTATCTCTTAATCGTTGAATGTGTAATTTTTGAGTGCCCCCTGTCTGCCAGGATGCATTCTAGGTACTGGAGATAGAGCAGTGACTAGAGAGAAGAAGTCCCTGCCTTCATGGGACAATAAACAAACAAGTGAACACATCGTATGTCAGAAGGTCAAAGTGCTACAGAGTGAGTAAGGCAGATGGGGAATGCTGGCAGGATGGAAGGCTGGAGAAGGAGGCGTTTGTTCTTTGCTATCGGGTGGTCAAGAGAGGTCTCACTGATGAACTGAAAATTGCACGGAGACCCAAGGATGTGAAGGAGCCAGTGGTGACCGTGCTGGGGAAGAGAACCCCATGAGGAGAGGCGGTGAGTGCACGTGCCTTGGGGTGGATGGGAATAGGTGGTGTGTTTCAGGAGCCCCCGATACTCAGTGGACATCTTCCATCACCATAAATCATTGCTGCTACACTCTTCTCTCCTGCTCATCACCTAAAACGGATAGGCAGTGCATATTTATGCCTCAATGACACTTTGCAGGAAAATAGGGGTTTCAGCTGGAATAAGTGGGCCAATTTGAAGTGATGTGAGGGTCTTCCAAAAGTTCTAGATAAACAGGGAGTATCTGAAAGGCCAGAACATCCTCTTGCTGGCCACACTCTGAGGTATGAGGGCAATAAGGAAGGTTTTGGAAAGGTTGACTATGCTGAACACATCCTGTTGCCATATTAACTGGGATGAGGAAGATGCTCTCAGCTTCCCGTACTCAGTCCTGGGTTTGGTTCTAGCTAATTCCTGAAGAGTAAGCTCCAGTGTTTGAGTTGCTCTTCCAACTTGCTAATGTGCAGTTTTTTCCTTCACCCTCTCAATAGGGGTTAAAATAAGGGGAAAGGTCATTGGCCACCTGCTGAGATGGTCTGGGAGCCCAGAGACTTGGTTCTAGGCTCAGGACTCTTATTACCTACTCTGTGACCTTGTGCAAATCATTTCCCTTCTCTGAGCCTGGGTTTCCTCATCTCAAACTGGAGAGATGGGATTAGAGAAGCCTTTCTCAAACTTCAGTTTACTTGCATAGGCATTGTTTGCTGTGCTTGTTAGAAATTGAAATTCCTAGGCCCTACTTCAGATCTATTAGAATCTCTGAGACTGGGGTCCTTGGCATCTGCACTTTCAATAATTCTCATGCTCAGCACATTTTGAGAATCGGTGAAATGAAAAACTGATAGCCTGGGGATGGAATATACAGCATGGTTGACTGTAGTTAATAATATATATCATATGTTTGAATGTTGCTAAGAGTAAATCTTAAAAGATCTCATCACAAAAGAAAAAATGTAACTGTACGGTGATGGATGTTAACTAGATTTATTGTGGTGATCATTTTGCAATATATACATAAATCATTATGTCGTATACCTGAAACTAATATAATGTTATATGTCACATTTCAGTTTAGAAAAAGGTTGCCTGCCTCACACACTTGGGAAAAACTTCTAATTCCTTAGAGGAAATATCTTTTTCACACTTGGGGTTGGGATCGATTAGTGGGTCATTAATCAATTTAGTTATTATGATGAACGTTGGTAAGAAAGGAAATATTACAGAGTAGCGTAAAAATAGGGTAGAGTAGACAATACCAGGTTAAATGGTATCTAGGAAGGGTAGTTCATGACATTTTGCAGTGTGGGTATGTATGTGTGCATTCACTGAGTCAGGTTATAAAATGTGTGGGGTGTGTATGCTAATTTTTTAGACATGGCTTTTGGTCAGAATGGTTTAAAAGACACTGTTATAGAGCATCCATATTTAATGGCTGTGATGTGGTCCGTGTCATTGTCCCTCAAGAAAGTGGTATTGTGTGAGCCACTTAGATCCAACCCAGACAAACGCTGAGAATTGTGCTATGGTAACGTTAACAGGAACTATGGAGTCATTGAACAAATGTCTTTTCTAGCACTGATAGGTCTTAAAGATTACGTACAGCTCTATACACTTCTGCCATTTTTTTCCCCTTAACTCCCAAAATACAAGTAAGATTTCCATTAAGTCGTTGAACAGAAGTGGAGCATTCTTCCTCTCCTGGTAGCAAATGCTTGCCTTTCATAGCCCAGCTTTTAGCTGAGCTCAGATTCAAGACAAGGCTTGTTTGACCAAGTAAGACCCGTCGGAGTGCTTTGCCGTAAATGCCATAAACGTGTTGATTTAAGGGTTTCAGTGTATACTGTAGGTCATCAAGCCCCAAACAGAGCACACAGTTTTTGATCTGAGGATTCAGTTCTCCATTGTAAATCTGTCAGCCTCGGCTGTTGAGTCAGCTACTGAGGGCAGAATGTCTGTGGGGCTATTTATCCTGTCATATCAGCTTAGGTGAACAGTTTTTTGTTACTCTCTGTGGAATAAGCCAGTCCCCGTTAAATGTTCCTTGTGACTCCAGCATAGCTCTTATCTCCGTTTTCTGCCGTTGCCTGTGTCAGTAGGACAGGGCTTCAGGCGATGTAGCTTTAGTCTCGAGTTTTTGACTAAATGTTGCCATTCAATTTACAAGGTGATTCTGAAATCCTGCATACCACTTCTCTCCTTTAGAGAACGTTTCTATTTCTGCTTTACAAAAAAATCGAAATAGCGTAACTTAGAAAGACGCACGAATAATGAATATGTAGTTCACTTAAATTTTGTGAAGTGGCCGCTCATGTAACTGCCAACTAGATGGAATGTAGAGGATCACCAGAATCCCCGAAGCCCTTCTTATGTGTCCCTTCGTTACCTAATTGCCTCACTGTTCAAAAACAATCGTTATCACGACTTCTATGACAGAAGATTCCTTTTGCGTGTTTTTGAACTTTGTTTAAACACAATCTACGGAGTGTTCTTATTTGACTAGGTTACTTTGTTCAGCCGCGTGTTGTGATAGCCACGCATCTTGTTGTACACAGCTGTAGTTAATTCACTTTCATTGCTCAAAGTATGCCATTACGTTAATTGCCACACTTTATTCTATTGTTGATGGACATTTGGGTTGTTTCTGGCTTTGGGCTATACAAATAAGGCTGCTGTCAGTATTTTTTTTGCAGGTCTTATGGTTCAAAGATGTAGTCATTTCTGCTGGGTATCTAGAAATGGAATCTCTGGGTCATAAAGCGTGTGCAAATTCAGTTTCACTAGAAGCTGTCCGTTTCTGAAGTGGGTTTACCAATTGACATTCCCGTAAGCTGTATATGAGTTTCACTTGTTCCTCATCTTCGCCAGCACTTGGTGTTTGTTTGCTTGTTTGTTTTTTCCCCTTTTTTCATTTTAACAAATCTGGAGTGTGTGGAGTATATCATACTGTGATTTTGCATTTCCCTGATGACTGAAGAGTTTAATGGACCTGTGGATAACTTCTTTTATCCAATGTCTCGGTTGGGATTTTTTTTTTTTTTTTGCCAGTTTTCAATTGGTTTATCTGGAGATGGGATCTCTTTTGGATAAATGTATTTTCTCCCACCCTCTGGCGCATCTTTTTACCCCATTAATGGTTTCTTTTGATAAATAACATTCTTAATTTTAATGTCTCCCAAATGATCAGTCTTTGGCATCCTCTATTAAAACCCTTTCCTACATCTGAGATCATAAAGATGTTTTCCAATGTAAAATTCTAGAAGCTTTATTTATTTATTTACCTTCACACTTAGTCTATACTTGGAATTTATTTTTGTGAATGGTATGAGGGGTGGGACAAGATACCTTTTCCCCCAATTGGATATCCAGCTGATATAGCACCATTCATTTCAAAGATGATTCTTTTAAGAGTACTGCACTGCAGTGGTATCTTTCTTGTGAATCACGTGATAGCATATATGTTGTTCTGTTCCTGATTCCTCTATTTTATTCTATTTTTTAAGTCTTTCTTCAGTACCACACTTTATTAGTTACTGTAGCTTTCTAGCCTGTCTTGATATCTAGTAGTGTAAGTCCTACATCTTTGTACTTCAAGATTGGCTTGGCTATGTTGGATTGTCTGCATTTTTGTATGCAGTTTAGGATCAGTTTGCCAATTCCCATTAGAATGCTGCTGGGATATTTACTTGGATTACATTGAGTTTATAGGTTAATCTTTACAGTATTACTTTTCAGTGCATAAATATGGTACATTTCATTTGTTTAACTCTTTAAGTTCTTTCAGTAATGGTTTGTAATTTTCATTGTAGAGGTCTTGTGTTGTTAGATTATTTTTCTTGACCAATGTTTTCAATGCTGCTTGAAATGAAATATTTGTACTTATTTCATTTTCTAAGCTTTTGCTACTGATAAGTAGAGTGAAATTGATTTTTGCATATAGAGTTTTATCTAGAAATCCTTCACGTCTCTATTTTAGAAATTTACTTATAAATTTTTTTATTTCTCTCTATAAAACTGTGTCTTTGAGTGACAGTTTCTCCCAATCTTTTTGAATTTACTATGATTATTATCATCATTATTATTATTTTATTATCATTTTGCCTCTTGCAAAGTCAAGGACCTTATGTACGATGAAGAATACAAGTGATAGTATTAAACATCTTTGTTTCAGTCCTGATATTTGGGGGCAATATTTTTACTCTTTCACCATTTAGCATGATGTCAGCTGTATATTTCTTTGTTGATATACTTCATCAGATTGATAATGTTCCCTTTATTTGTAGTTTGCTAATAAATTTTATTTAAAACATTTTTAGCATCTGTTGAGATCATATGATTCTTCTACTTTTTTCAGTAAATATTGATATATTGATTTTTTTCAAATGTTAAGCCAACCTTGCCTTCCTAGAATAAACTTTACTTGGCCATGGTGTACTATCACTTTCAATCATTGCTGAATATGATCTGAAAACATTTGTTTAGGTTTTCCCATGGATGTTTGTGAGAAAAATTAGCCTGTAATTTTATTTTCTTATTGCATCCTTGTCAGGTTTGGGTAACGAAGTTAGGCTGGCTCATAAAATGAATTGAAAAAAATTTTTTTCCTACTGCTTTCCTTGGGTTTAATTTGCTGTTCCTTTCTCTTTTTTTAGTGTGGAGTCCTAGGTCATTACTTTTCATCCTTTTTCCTTTTCTAATATATGCCTTTAAAACTAAACATTTCCACATAAGCATTACTTTAGCTATATATAACAAATTTTAATATGTTAAATCTTTATTGTCATTTATTTAAAATATTTTATAATTTCCCTTTGGATATCTTTTTCAACTCAAGGATTATTTAGAAGTTAATTGATTAATTTGCAGACATTTGAAGGCATTCCATTTCTTTTTGTTTTTGATTTCTAGTTTAGTTTCACAGTGATTTTAGAATATCCATCCACTTTTCCACTCTGAAATTTATTGAGTCTTGCATTATGGTCTGGGATGTGGCCATTTTTAGGTTCAAGGTAAATGTTCCATATGCACTTGGAAGGAATGTGAATCTACTCATTGTGTGTACAGTGTTTTATGCGTCAATTTTGTCAAGTATATTAACTGTGCTAGTAAGATCATTTTTGCCATTACTGATATATCTGGCTGCTTGACCTTTCAGCTTTTGAGAGATGTACATTAAAGTCTCTCATTATGATTGTGAAGGTATCTATTTTTTTTTTTGTTAGTTTCATAAAATTAACTTTATCTATTTTGAATTTCTGGTATGGGCTAATACAGATTTAAAATTTTTATTTCTTCCTGGTCAATTAAATCCTTTTAAGATATGAAATGTCTCTTTTTATCTATAGTATTGCTTCTTGCCTTGAAGTCTACTTTGATTAGTACAGCAACAGTTTTATTTTGTTTGATGTTTTTGTGGTATAACTTTGTTCCATCCATTCACTTTCTACTTTTTTGCCCTTAGTTTTAAGGTGAGATATTAACCGATTAATTAATTTTTAAAAATTAATTAATTTATTTTTTGTTGAGTTGGGCCTTCGTTGCTGCATGTGGGCTTTCTCTAGCTGTGGTGAGCTGGGGCTACTCTTCGTTGTGGTGCACGGGCTTCTCATTGTGGTGGCTTCTCTTGTTGCGGAGCACGGGCCCTAGGAGCATGGGCTGCAGTAGTTGCGGCACGCAGGCTCAGTAGTTGTGGCGCACGGGCTTAGTTGCTCCGTGGCATGTGGGATCTTCCCGGACCAGGGATCGAACCCACGTCCCTTGCATTGGCAGGTGGATTCTCAACCACTGTGCCACCAGGGAAGCCCCTGATTAATTAATTTTTAATTGAAGTATAATTGACTTACAATATTATATTAGTTTCAGATATATAATATAGTGATTTGATATTCTTATACATTACAAAATGATCACCATGATAAACGTAGTTACCATATGTCACCATACTGTTAATATATTATTGGCTATATTCTCTATGCTGTACATTTCATACTGCATGATATTTATTTTATAACTGGAAGTTTGTATCCCTTAATCTAAGATGAGTCATTTATAAACAGCACATAGTGAAGTTTTAAAATCCATTCTGACATTCTTTGCATTTTAAATGGAGTATTTTGTTCATATATTCTTTTTTTTTTTTTTAATTTTTATTTATTTATTTATTTATTTATGGCTGTGTTGGGTCTTCGTTTCTGTGCGAGGGCTTTCTCCAGTTGCGACAAGTGGGGGCCACTCTTCATCGCGGTGCGCGGGCCTGTCATTATCGTGGCCTCTCTTGTTGCGGAGCACAGGCTCCAGACACGCAGGCTCAGTAATTGTGGCTCACGGGCCCAGTTGCTCCGCAGCATGTGGGATCTTCCCAGACCAGGGCTTGAACCCGTGTCCCCTGCACTGGCAGGCAGATTCTCAACCACTGCGCCACCAGGGAAGCCCTGTTCATATATTCTTAATATAATTACCTGTGTATTTGGTATTAAATTTCCTAGCTATTTGTTTACATATTGTCCCACATTCTCTGCCTTGTTTTTTCTCCTTTCTTGCCTTATTTTGGATTAATCATTATTTTTATCTCTACTGTTCTATTTTCCCTCTTTCACCTTATTATATGTGAATTATTTTTTAATTCTTATAATGATTATCCTAAAGATTTCAACATCTATCTTTGTTTTGTTAGAGCCTAACATAAATGAATACCTTTACTACTTCTCTTATATTATAGTAAACTTAGAACACTTGAAATGCATCTGCCCTCAGTTAGGTTATTATTGTCAAGTATTTTAATTTTATATATACTTTAAATTCAACAAGATATTATCACTATTGCTTATACCATTAATATTCACTTAGATTTACCCACATTTACCCATTTCACTTTGTTATTCATTCTCTCTTTTATTTCCATTCTTCCATCTGGGAGTGAATGTGTGTGTGTGTGTGTGTGTGTGTGTGTGTGTATTTGTGTTGTAAGTGTGTGTATTCATTCATCTATGTTGTGCTGAAGAAATCTCATTAATATTTTAGTACATATCTGATGGTGACAAATAATTCTCTCAGTGTTCATTTGACTGGAAATGTCTTTAATTTTTCTTTGTCTCCAGTGGGTTTAGAATTCTAGGTGGGCCTTTGTTTTCCTTCAGCTCTTTAGAGATGTTAATCCATTATCTCCTGGCTTCCATTGTTTCTGTCAAGTCAACTACTGTCATTCTTACTGTTGCTTTTTTTAAGATAATATATCTTAAATTTTTTTTTATTCTGCTTTTAAAATATTTTTTTACACCTTTGGTTTGCAGCAGTATTACTATGATGTGCCTAGATATATTTTTCTTTTTTATTTCAACTTCTTGGCCCTTATAATGCTTCTTGGATATGTGGCTTGAAGTCATTTTCAGTTCTAGAAAGTTCTTGATCATTATCTTTCCACATGTTTCATCTTATGTTGTCTCACCTCCTCTTCTGAGACTCCAATTGCATATGTATTACACATAGATTTTCATAAAATATACCAATAACATGTATATTAAATATTTTCTACTTACCTGTTTTCCAAATTGTTAATCCTCCCTTCACCTGTATCTGAATCTTTTAAAAATCCATCTGAGTTCTTAATTTGAATTATAACTTCTAAATTTGATTTCTAAAATAAATTTTGGTTTTCTAGTGAAATTTTCTCACTTGCTACTTATTTTTTTTGAACATGTTAACCACCACAGTTACTTTAATGTCTGTGGCTAATAACACCAATATTTGCATCACTTGTGGATCTTTTTCTAGGTTCATGGGGTTCCCCCACCACCACCCCCATCCTGCTTCTTGTTATGCCTTATGATTTTAATTAAATGGTGACTGTTATGTATGAAAAAATGTAGAGATGCTAGTTGAGCGTTTAGCTTCTTGAAACAGTTAGGTGAGGGTATATCAGTTTAATTCAAACAACAGTTTTGAGGCTGAACTGCAGTCTTTTTAAAGTCAACTCTACTTCCAGTATTCCCCTGTACCTAGGATGTTCACCTCCAGGTGTCTCAACTGAAGACTGGGAGATGTTTACCAGTTTTTTTCTTCCATGATGATTTATGAGCTCAATCTTCTTTTTATCTCTGCATGAAACTACCAAGGCCTTAGTTTAGCTCCCTCAAACTTTGAGTTGTCACTTTCTGTTTGGCTTCTCTGAATCATCACCATTTATGAGTTAGCAAATTCCTCAAAGAGAAAAGCATTTCAGACTATTGCATTCACTTCTTCGTGCTCTTCTCTACGGAATGTTGGCACTTCAAGTCCTAGATATTTTGATAGACCCAAACACAAGTTTCAGTCCTCCTAGTTTCTTGACTCAGCAGAAAATTAGGCTGAGGTTTCTGTTTCTTACCATCTGCTTTAAATTAGTCTTTTTAGCCTCTTCACTGAATGTCTTGAGGGGAAAATAATGTAGAATGCACAGATCACTTAACAGCCTTTTCCTTCCCTCTGGGGTCTTTACCCTTTTGGTCCTGGGTATCTTTATAGTTATTTAAAATCCTAAAATAGATTTTGGGGGGAGGTAGACATCTTAAAAAGCTTATCTAGTTGTTCTTAATGGAAAGGATGGTGTAGTACAAGATAATCTCAATTTATGTCTTTATTGTTTTACTATTGAATTATTGAGGACACTGTAGAAAAGAGAGAAAAGTAAAATTTGAGAATGATGGGGACAGCCAACGTAAACTTCTATTGTATACCTATTTTGTGGCTGGCTTTATGAGGAACTGAGAGACAAAGAAACCACACAGGTATTGAAAAGAGGAGTAATTATTTTGCATGTAATGCTACTTTTTAAATGAAGAGTTATACTTAAGGTAGTGGAACATTTCATTTCCTTATCAGCATTCCTTCTGTATATAGCTAGTAATTTTTAAAGTGTTTTTCTTGGTCCAGGATCTGAGATTTTAAGCACTATACTGTACTATATTTCAACTTATAATAATGGTTTTTCCTTATTTTTAATATGTTCTAAGTGCTTTACTTAATTATTCATTTAAGTCTTATAATGACCGTGTTACAGAGATTTCATTATTATCGCCATTTTACAGGAGAAGAAATGAAGTATTAGGTGTTAGGAACTGAATGTTTGTGTCTCCCTCCATTCCCAAATTCAGATGGTGAAGCCCTAACTCCCTAAGTGATTGTGTTTGGAGATAGGAAGTAATAAAGGTTAAATGAAGTCATAAGAGTGGGGCCCTAATCTGATAGAAACGATGCCCTTATACAAAGAGGAAGAGACACCAGAGCTCTTTCTCTACCATGCGAGGACAAAGCAAAAAGGTGATTGTCTGTAAGCCAGGAAGAGAGCTCTCACCAGGACCTGAATCGGCTGACACCTTGATCTCAGACTTCCAGCCTCCAAAACTGTGAAAAGATAAATTTCTGTTGCTGAAGCATCCCAGTCTGTTATTTTGTTATGGCAGCCTTAGCTGACTAATGTAAGAGGTTAATCACTTAAAGCCTCTCATGTCTTGAGGCAGAGGAATAATTTTTGTAGAAGTAATACTGTTTTCTTGTTAATAACACACTGGAAGAGTTAATTTCCTAAGCAGTACACTTGATCATTAAGTGGGGTTGAAACCTGTTTATAGCCTGTCTGCTCGTTGAGAGCATTAAAATATATCTGTTCTGTTGATGATTGAAATCAGGGCTGCATTGGACGATGGATTGGACATTGCAAGATGTTCTCCCACATGGGTTGGAGAGGTGCTCAAGATATTGAAAAGAATTCCATTGTTTCAGTTTGATTTTCATTCAGGATTGAAAAGTTTTGGATGCATTTTTCCAAGAGCTGCTTGTCTGGACATGAATTTCGGTCCACTTAGCTGTTGACACACCACTGGGGTGCCCAGATTTTCTCTCCCACTCCCAGCACAGGGGTGGCCAAATGCTGCTTCAAGACAAAGTCTTAAACTAGGTCTCTCTTTTGCATTCCCCTTGTCTGGGTTTCAGTGTCACTTTTAGTCAGAGATGATCTGCCCAAAATCAGTTGGAATTTTTTCCTCACCAGTGGCTCAGACAATTAACAGCAGTGCTAAAAAACATATTTCTGGAGGCTCTGGCCTTGTCTTTCATTAAGATTTTGTTCAGACATCCTTTTCATCAAGAAATCTCTGATGCTGCCACACTGAGTTAAGGACTCAAGCTTTGTGCTTTTGGGGCTTACCTTAGTCATCATGCTGCATGGCAATTACCTGTTTACTTAGCCATCTCCCTGACAGGTAACTCTTTAAGGGAAAAGACCAGATCAAAATCTTTGCAGTCTTAGAACCTGGCATAGAATCAGTCACATTGGATGCAAAGGATCCCAGAGTGAACTGGGTAAGAAATACATAGAAAAGTAGATGGACAGAATGACCTGAATTGAGCTTTGAGAGTTTACAGCTTTTCATTATACAAACAGAACAAACAGAAAACCCCAGCATTATTAACTACCCCATGTCCATGTATTTGAGAGTCAAATCATGATGACTATTGTTTTGCAAATTGAATTTTTTTTTTTTAGAGTGAGTGAGTATTTTTTTTTATTTTTATTTTTTTTAACATCTTTATTGGAGTATAATAGCTTTACAATGGTGTGTTAGTTTCTGCTTTATAACAAAGTGAATCAGTTATGCATATACATATGTCCCCATATCTCTTCCCTCTTGCATCTCCCTCCCTCCCAACCCAAATTGAATTTTAAACGATAGTTAGCCTTGGAGTTTACTGTAAATTTTCTATGGTTTTGTTTCTTCTCTTCTCATAATTATGTTGCTGTTACTGGTTCAGTTATTAACTTAGAAGCCCTGGATCCATATAATATAGTCGGATAGAATTGAGGTTCACCCTCAAAATCCATTTTCTCTCAAACCTAATTTTTTTGTGGCCCTGAGACGTCCTCCCCCCAATCTCTGTTCTTGTCCTTCTGAGAAGCACCTCCTTCTCCCTGGTCACAGGCGTCCATTGTCTCGTGGAGCTTTATGATGGTTGTAGTAGGAACGCAGAACTCAGGTCAAGCTCTTGATTCATTCCTTCATAGCCCTTTGCTCTTCTACTTCCTTCTCCTCATCCTGCAAGGAGGCAGTCTTCTTAGAGGCCAAGACTTTCAAGTCACAAGAACCAGCATCTGAAGAATTTTCAGAGGTTGTACCCTGAAGAAACCTTGCTCCAAATCTAACTCCAGTTCTCCTTCAGACCTCTCTTCCAAGTCACACTCTTAGGAAAACCCTCTTTCCAAACTAGATTCGTTCAAGTCCCTTTGTTTTACATCTTTACACCTCCCTGTCTCTTCCTTCCAAAACTGTGATCTCCATTTGTAATTAGTCTATTCTTCATTGTGTGAGTCTTTGGTTATTGTTTCTCTCTTCTACCAGACCTCAAGGACGGTGAGGCAGGACTGTGTTTTGCTCATATTATCTGGCATATACAAGTACCCCGCATATATATTTTGAATGCAACAATTACTCCGTGTCCTGTAATAGATAATAAACTGGCTGAGACGTGAAGATCATTTAGACATTGTTCAGAGGACCTGCTCAGATGGCAAAAGGCTGTATTCCAGGCAAAGGGATCCAGATATCCAGAAGCAAAAGGACTTCTAGCCATATTGGTCCCCAAGACCTCCTAACCCCTAACCCCATTTCCCAGCCTCATATATCATATGCAGTGTGGTGTAGTGGGTTGAAAGCATAGGTTCTGAACCTAGACAATCTTAAGTTCAAATCTCGTCTCTGCTACTTAGGATTGTGACATTGGAAAAATGGCTTGAATCTTCATTTCTTTATATCCCGCCTCCAAATATGGATAAAATATTCCTTTTGTCTAGAAATCATTATGTGGATTAAATGATGTGAGTCAAAGAAAGCATACTCAATAAATGCTTGCTTTATTATTCCCAGTAATAGCAAATCTTAGCCCAGGGATAAAGTCTCTCCAGACTTGTGTTTACTGTTCACCTCTTAATGGTATCAACACCTCTTAATGATAAATTCCTCTACTTTCCTCTCTTTATCTATGTGATTTTTGCCAAGGTACTTAGCCTCTTGGTGCATCGTTTGTCTTAACTATAAAGTTGACATTATTATTATAAATCTCACAGTTGTATTGAGCATGAAATTGAGTTAATGCATGTAGAGAGGTTTAAACAGTGCTTGGCACATAGTAAGCGGTTAAGATATTAGCTTCCTTTGTTATAACTTACAGTAATTATTAATAACATATCACCATGTGACTATTGTCCAGTGATTGCTTCATGTGTATTTGATAGAGATTGTGTTTTTATGGCATTGTGGGGCATTTTCCATGAGGAAGCCAGATGCAGAGGTAAAGAATTCAGGGCATTCAACCATGGCTGGAGCTCTTGGTCTGGAGCCAGGCATTTCTTAAAACTGCAGAGAGTTAGGATAATTTTGGAAGAATAAGAACTGGAAAGTTAAAGCTTTGTTTTTTGGGGGGCCAGCAGTGCTAATCCAGTCTTCCTTTCTTTGTTTCATAAAAATGTATTTTCTGTCTAGTCTTTATAGACTAATGATCCAATGTTGATCAAATGCAGATTCACATATCAAGGGGATGAGAAGGCACATAAACATTCTTCCACTTAAGGTTGATTTTTAAAGTTGTTTACATTCTGCTAAATCTGGGACTTAAAATTTACTCTCAGAGTTTAAAGCCCATCAGGAACCCCAGCCAACACTCAAAAGTGGGCTCCGTTCTCTGCTTCCCATGCTCGAACGCTCCAGGTTGCAATCGGGGTTGTGGGAGCCTGGAAGAGCCCCCTCTGTGCTAGACTATCCCTTTAGAAAGGTGCTGTCAGGACTATCAAGGTAATGAACCCTGCTATCCCCTGCAGCTGCCTCCAGGAAGAGGACAAGAGCGATCAGAGCTGGAGGGGCAGATATCTCCCAGTAGAATAGCCCTCTCTTTGGGTGGGAAGCAAGTGTTGGGTCATATTTTGTGCTGTAACAGGAAACTTAGGAAATTGAATATTTCATTAAATAACTCAAGTTCTTTTCTACCTGTGTTTTTCCAACTGTTCTAGAAGGGTACAGAGCTTGCGAATTCTAGTGTCTGATGAGGACAATATAACACAGTGATTAAGGGTCTGGAACCAGGCCAGGTGCAAACCCCAGTTCCACCATTTGGTGGCAAATGACGTAAATGCTCTGTGCCTCAGTTTCCACAACTCTAAAGCAGAGTCAGGGACTTCCCTGGCAGTCCAGTTGTTAAGACTCCACTCTCCCAATGCAGGGGGCACAGGTTCGATCCCTAGTCAGGGAACTAGGATCCTGTGTGCCGCACAGCGCGGCCGGGAAAAAAAACAAAAAAAATCTAAAGCAGAGTCAGTAATATCACCTACTTCAAAGGACTGATGAATTCATTTAAGTAAAACTCTGGTAATGGCACCTAGAACATAGTAAACGTATTAGCTCTGATTATCTTGCATTATTCTGCCTTGACTCTGTCTTTCCCCCCCCCCACACACTGTATTTTATTTTTACAAGAGATAAATAGACTGACACCAAGCATTGTAAATGGATGACCACAACAAAAGCAACAATGATTGCAATTACCAAACACGAAACACACTCATATATGTCGTAATATTGACATTCAGTCCAGTAATCCTCCACTGTAACAGCTCCTTTACTTTGCAGTGAAAATTGATTTGTATATTCTTTGCCTCTGAGTCCTTGTGGGATTTTTTTTTTTAATTCAAACAGAAAGTCACAAAAATTATAATCCTCCTCATCAGTTCACTCAGTCCCATGTAATTAATTTTTTTTTTTCATCTTGATCTTTTGTTAGCACTTTTATGAGTTCATCAGTTTTTCATTAGAGTTCTGAAAATGCTTATTCATTCGGTTCAGCCGTACAGTTACCAGACTCTGTCTTAATTTGGTCTCTTTTAAAGCAGAACCTGAGACAAGGATTTGGGTGCAGGTAGTTTATGTGGTGGGTGATCCCAGAAACCAGAAGTGAGAGAGAAGTGAGAAGGCAGTAAGGAAGGAAAAATGATAGTATTGGGGTGCTTTCTAGAGGATTCTTCTGGGGGTACAGTGAGCTCCATTCAACCAAGATATCTTGAGAAGCACAGGAATACCTCGAGGAATTCTCCCTGAAGGGTGACGTTTGTTGAGTCCCATCCTCCATTAGTTGAGGGTTACCCTGAGGGTCTTAACTCACTCTCTCCTCAATGCTGGGCTGGAGGATGAGTGGACTTTGGCATTGAAGAAAGCTACGAGGCAGACGTGCAAAGTTACACAGTGGTGGCTTGAGGTGGCATGTGGCCAACTGGATGTGAACCTGAGCTCACTCTGAACTGTCCGTTGCCGTGGGGCTGAAATCAGAGGGGGCTCGAGGGGATGTGATGTGAGGCACCAGAGGGGTCTTCTATGAGGTCCTGAATCAGAGGGCGAGTTTTTCCATTGTGCAGTGTCAGAAATTCCATTTTCAATTTTATTAGCTTACTTGAGAGATCTGACTGCAGGCATTGATTCACTGTAATCAGTGCAACTGTATACTTCTTAGTACCAGAAAATGGTTTTGTTTATTGTAAAGAGAGATATACCTGGCCAGATATTTGTATAAGCCACTGTTTTCTTAGAAGTAGGCCGATATAAATTTTTAGATTGTAGATAGCAAAGTTATCTGTAATTATATATGTGACAGAATTACTTAGGATGATTACAGTTGTTGTAGTAATTATTATTATTAGTAGTAGTAGTAGTAATAGTAGTAGTAGTAGTAATAGCAGTAGCAGTAGTAGTAATTAAGTCATGTTTGAATGCTGAATAGTAACTATTGACATGTATTATGTATTGAGTGCTTGGTATCACCCAGGCACTATGCTCTGTATCTGGCAATATTAACCTACTTGCAGCCCAAGACAACTCTATGAAATGTATAGTGTCATCTTTCCCATTTGGTGATTGAAGCAACTGAAGGTCAGAGAAATTAAGTAACTTTCCAGGGTCCTAACACCTTACTTAGAAGAAACAACACGTACCACTTTATCTTTTTTTAGAGGGAAAAAAATGAAAAGTTTAGAACTCCTTTAGCTTCCCTGAAGCGTCCATGAGTGAAAAGCTTGACTTAACCGATTTGAGTGAAAAAAACGAGTGTCCGGTTTGGGGCTTTTCTGGATTCAGGTGCTAAATGAGGTCATCGGGACTTGGTCTCTCTCCCTCTCTCGGGTCTGCGTCCCTCTGTGTCAGCTTCTTAATTGGGTCTCTCTAAGTGGTGGTGAGGTTGGCCAGCACAGTCCTGGTCTCATTTCCTACAAGTTTAATGATCTCCGACTAGAGACAACCTCTCTCCCACGAGATCCAGCTCCGTGCACAGGGCTGACTGTCCTCAGCCAGGATCTAGATGGGCTCATCTCTGGACCCAAGTAAAGTGGCAGCTCCCAAAGCAAGTGGTGGGTCCACCTGGCACCTGAACCACATGGAATGGAAGGGGGGTTGGAAGGCATTTGCCCTCAAAGAGGTGTGGTTCTGGCCCAGAAGAAGGGACACCAGGCAGGTCAGAACACTGACGGCCACTACTCAGGCTCACATCATCTCTATCTTTACGTCCGTACATAAGTACGCGATCATTTCGTACACGCATCTCCCAGTGGCTGTCATCCTATGCCTGTTTTTTCTTCATCGAACCCAAACTTCTAGATACATATTTTCAATCCTCCCTCTCTTCAGTCTTGAATTTCTGCTTAACCCTCTATCTGTTTTCTACCTAGAGCAGTTCTCAACCATGGGTGATGTTGCCCCCGCCGGGGGCCGGTGGACAGGGTCTAGAGACACTTTGGGTTGTTCCATCTGGGGAAGGGGGTGCCACTAGGATCTAGTGGGTTGAGGCCAGGGTGCGGCTCAGCATCTTGCAGTGCACAGGACAGCCCCCCACAAGTCTGTCCTGGTCCAAAATATCAATAAGGCAGAGGCTGAGAACCCAAGATCTAGATCAATGTCTTAAAGCTATTGTGACCACTACTATATATAAAATCGATAACCAACAAGCACCTACTGTATAGCACAGGGAGCTATGTTCAGTATCCTGTAATAAACCATAATGGAAAAGAATATGAAGAGGAATATGTCCATTATTATATATAATACATATATATATTAATATATAAGTGAATCACTTTGCTGTACCCAGCCTTCTAAATCAACTATACTTCAATTAAAAAAAAAGAAACCACCGAGAGAAAACTATAATTTGAAAAGATACATGCACCCCAATGTTCATAGCAGCACTATTCACAATAGCCAAGACATGGAAGCAACCTAAATGTCCATCGACAGATGAATGGATAAAGAAGATGTGGTATATGTATACAACAGAATATTAGCCATTAAAAACGAATGAAATAATGCCATTTGCAGCAACATAGATGGACCTAGAGATGATGCTACTGAGCAAAATAAGTCAGAAAGAGAAAGACAAATACCATATGATATCACTTCTATGTGGAATCTAAAATACGATACAAATCAACATATCTACAAAACAAAAACATACTCACAGACATAGAGAACAGACTTGTGGTTGCCAAGGGGGGAGGAGGAGTGGGGGAGGGATGGAGTGGGAGTTTGGGATCAGCAGAGGCAAACTATTATATGTAGAATGGATAAACAACAAGGTCCTACTGTAGAGCACAGGGAACTATATTCAATATCCTGTGACAAACCATAATGGAAAAGAATGTGAAAAAGAATATATATATGGATAACTGAGTCACTTTGTTGTACAAAAGAAATTAACACACCATTGTAAATCAACTATACTTCAATAAAATTTTTTTTAAAACACTTGTGACCAAAGCTATTACATCCTCTTTGTTGCTAAAGCTGGCACATTCCTCTCAGCCCTTAGATTATCCAGCCTTTCCAAAAGGTTTGGCAATTTTGGTCATGGCTTTCTGGAAACCCTCCATTGCCTTGGAGTATGTATGTGACTGTGGACTCAACATGTGCCAATCTACGTTGCTTTTTAAGATACGTTATTCCAAATCTAATACTATTATTTCCACCAGTAAAGAAGAAAAAAATAGCTTTCGTATCTGTTTGGGACAAGGGAAACATGTTTTAGACATAGTTTTAAGGCATTGATTAGATCTTGGTTTCTCAGCCTCTGCATGATTGATATTTTGCGCCAGGTTAGACGTTGTCGTGGAGGGTAGGGAGGGAGCTGTCCTGTGCATCATAGGATGTTTAGCTGTATCCCTGGCCTCATCCCCCTAGATACTAGTAACACCCCCTCCCCCTGGGTTTCCTGGTATTCATTTGACTGCTTCTTCCTAGTTTCTTACCCTTATCCTTTTTTATATCAGGTGTCCCAAATTCAAATCCTGGGCCCAGGCAGGATAAGCAAATATATAAAGCAATATCAGTGCACCAATGCGTGGAGGAGGGCACGGGGGACCTGTGGCAAAGAGGGGCTGGGCCTCAGCTAAAGAGGGAGCTACTTGTCACCTCCAGCTTCTCAGGAATGTGGCCCAGTGTTGACAACTCCTTGAGTTTCCCAGACAAGCCATGCATCTGGATAGTGTGTGAAATCTTCCCGTGTTTAATGCGGGCAACTTATTCTGTGTTATCAGTGTGTACCCACCTCTGCCTTCAATATCAGAATTTCCTGGGGATTTTTAAAAAATAAGCTCTGTTGCGACTTCCCTGGCGGTCCAGTGGTGAGGACTCCACATTTCTACTGCGGGAGACACGGGTTCAATCCCTGGTTGGGGAACTAAGATCCCACACGCCATGCAGCACGGCCAGAAATAATGATAATAATCTCTGTTTTCTTCTCATGCTCTGTATAGTGGCAAACTCACCCAGTTTCTTGGAGTCAGTTTATATATACATATATATATTTTTTTCTTTTTTGATGCAGACCATTTTTTAAAGTCTTTATGGAATTTGTTACAATATTGCTTCTGTTTCATGTTTTGGTTTTTTGGTCGCGAGGCCTGTGGGATCTTAGCTCCCTGACCAGGGATCGAACCCTCACCCCCTGCATTGGAAGGCGAAATCTTAACCACTGGACCGCCAGGGAAGTCCCTCTTGGAGTCAATTAACCTCAATAAACTAATGACTCCAAATTCTACAAGGTCTGTATGTCTAGCCAAGATGATTCCATTCAGCTTGTCAAACAAAAGGGCGCTCTTCGGAATGGAGTCAATTGCGCGTTTCTGTGAATGTATGAGCTGCTGGGTGATGGTGCCGATGAAAATGATGACAGAGGAGAAGAGGTCATATGGTGTATTAATATTCTAGCCACAGCATTTGATAAGTCTGACATCCTCTTATATTTGTGCTTAGGAATATTGGGGGAATGAGGATCCTGCCCTCCTTTATATATACATATGAAGTTACATATATATACTTATATAGGAATAGATAAAAGTTCCTCCTTTCCACTTGGTTGATTTTTCTTCTTTCCCATGTCCAGAACAGATTTGAAAATGACTTTTTCATCTTTACCGGTGGAAATAGTAGTATTAGACTTGGTATAATGTGAGTACCCTAAACAGCAATGCAGATTGGCACAGGCTCAGTGGACAAAGCTGGGGTATCCTTTAATACGAAACTCTCTGAACACAATCATGTGTTTGGAATTCACCTGGTCTGTGACTTTGGTTTACAAAATGAACCAATCCCCGTTTCTGACGCGCTTTCTCGGAATCCAGACTTGCCCTGTGCGCTGGAATTTAGAACTTGATCTTTGCAGGTTTTCTCTTGACCTGTTGCCTTACCTTCGACATTCGTTTCTCCATTAAGATTTTTACCTTTGAATAGTTCCTGCGGTTTTGGTCGAAAATGATTTTTCACCCTTGTGATTCTGGTAACAACTTCCTTCAAAAATTACACTAATCATGTGAAACTGATCCATAACCCATGTGGCATCTGGAAATAGTTATTTTCAAATGACTTTATGCTGAAGTGTAGTCATAGTTTTGTAGAGAGGCGGTGATCTGTTTTTAATTTGCAGCAGTTTGAAACCATATCGATACTTTTTTTTTTTCTTTCTGCTGATATTTCAAATTTCCCTTTACGGCAAACACGGTAAGTCGATTAACCTCTTGGCTTCCCTTGCTGTCAGGTGGCAAAGCTTTATTTACCCAATGGGGAGGTCTAGAGATGAAAAATTCTTTGATTCTGTGTAAAACTTGGGTGGAGCGTGTTGGAGAGTTCTAAATTGTTGTGGTTTAGTGCTCGAGCTTGGTAGTCCAATGGCTAGTGAAAAGCCTGGCTTCCCCTATCAGCTGGGTGGCCCTGGGCAAGTCGCTAAACTTTTTCTGAGGCTCGGTTTTCTCATCTACAAAATATTAATGGTATTTTTCCCACCCGACAGTGCTGTTAGAAGAACTAAATGAGATTAAGCATCTTGGCACCCTGCCCAGCTTGTAGTGATAAGTGCTTCACACACATTAGAAAGAACTACTACTGGGCCTGGTACTTGTAGTTACAGTGGTAGGAATAATAATTCTGTCCATCACATTTCTCTAGAGTGGATCTAAACATACGTAAAGGCTTTCCCAATTCTGATTTCTCCAGCGTCCTGTTTGTTCATTCCATCCTTTCACTAATTTTGTTATTAACTCCTACTCAATGTCGGGGCCTTTAGGAGGTGCTAGAGATGGAATGATTGCCTTTTTAAAAGGTAGGTTCCTGCCCTTGTGGACTGCATAGCTTATAACCTTGTCAGAGTGCAAATGTCCATTCAAGAATCCTAGAGACATGCAATTGCAACTTTGGTAAGTGCTTCAAAAGAAAGGTGCCTGATGCAGTGAACGAATGCTTGACTCAAAGGGATGAAGAGGAGGCATCTGCCTATGACTTTCTGCTCATTGAGAGCCCAGACCCACCCAAGTGGGAGGACCATGGGTTTGTAACTTACGTGCAGGTGGTCATGTTATCTTACAGCTTGGCTGCCCACCCAAGTGTGAGGAGGACTGAGTCGTTTCACCTGTGGAGCTTATAAAAGCACAGATGCTAAAGGACCATCCCAGATTTGATGAATCCCAGTTTATCATGGTGTGGCCTGTGCAGTGACATTTATCCCAAGCTCTCCAGATGATTCCAAGGCATATTGCCTTAGAGCATCAGCTTTCTAAAGGCAGTGACTGCATTTTTGTGTGTTTGGACCCTTAAGCCAGAGATCTCTATTATATTATCAATTCCCAAAAGACAAGATTGGTTTTCAATTAAAAGAGAAGAATAAGAAATATATATGCATTATTTTATGTGTGTGTGTGTGTGTGTGTGTGTGTGTGTATATCTGTGTGTACCTATTCTTTGTCACCCATTGGTGATAAAATGCCCTAATTTTTATTTTATGAAATGATGTTGCTATAAGATGGTAGTTTGGGGAATAAAGGCAGAAACTACATGTAAATATTAATCAGCTACAGTTTCTATTTCCAGTCCAAGAATTCCAAAAGTCTAAGAACTCCTTGCTTTTCATGCATTTCTTGAAAATTTCCTTATAAATCATACTTTGGGTGGAAACGTTTTTTCAGCAGCAGAATTTTTATTTATTTTTTAATGAGGTGTAATTGACATATAGCATGTTAGTTTCAGGTGTACAACATAATGATTTGTAATTAGTAGCTATTGTAAAACGTTCACCATGTAAGTCTAATTAACATCCATCCCCACACATAGTTAACAAATGTTTTTCTTGTGATGAAGACTTTTAAGATTTACTCTATCAACTTTCAAATGCAGTATAGTGTTACTGACTATAGTTGCCATGCTGTACGTTACATCCCCATGATTTATCTATTTTATAACTAGAATTTGTACCTTTTGACCCCTTCATCCATTTCGCCCACCTGTGGCAACCATCAGTCTGTTCTCTGTATTTATGAGCTTGGTTGTTTTGTTTTTTCTTCCAGATTCCACATATAAGTGAGATTGTATGATATTTGTCTTCCTCTGTCTTATTTCGCTTAGCATAATGTCCTCAAGGTCCATCCATGTTGTTGCATATGGCAGGATCTCATTCTTTTTAATGGCTGAGTAGTATTCCAGTGTGTGTGTGTGTGTGTGTGTGCGTGTGCGTGTGCGTGCATTTCTTACATCTTCTTTATTCATCTATCAGTGAACATTTAGGTTGCTTCTATATCTTGGCTATTGTAAATAATGCTGTAATGAACACAGGGGCGCGTGTATCTTTTCAAATTAGTGTTTTTATTTTCTTCGGATAAATACTCAGAAGTGGAAATGCTGGATCATCTGGCAGTTCTATTTTTAGTTTTTTGAGGAGTCTCCATACCGTTTTCCATACTGGCTGCACCGATTTATATTCCCACCAACAGTACACAAGGGTTCTCTTTTCTCCATATCCTTGCCAAAATTTGTTATTTTTCATCTTGATAATAAGGGGATGTTATTTTATTCTTATTCATAAGGTAAATCAAATGCAGTTTATCTTAATCTCCAGCAGATCATTTTTCCTCCTCCTTTCTGTTTATTAAGGTATTTTAAAATATTGATCAGTTCTTTTGGCACAAATTTCTAATGCCTATGTTACATTTGCTTTCTCCTAAAACTTTCTTCTTGAAATAACACTAATGACTAACACTTTTGTCTGTACCAGATATTATTGAACAAATATCAAATTCTCATATCAGCCCCCAAATAAAGCTATTATTTTCTCATTTTTTAGATGAGACCACTTAAGCTCAGAGAGATTAAATAACCTCTTAGCTAGTGAAAAATGTCACTTAGCTAGTGACCAGGACTTAAAACTAGGTTTAAATAACTCCTTGCCTATTCTCTGACCGTGGGCTGTCTCCGCATACAAAGCAATGAATAGTCTGTAAACAAACACTTAAATTCATAGGGCCCTATACGTGAAGTGAAAACTCTCCCAGAAGTGAGATCAGTTTCCTTCCCACCCACACTCCACCCAAATGACTGCTGAAGTTGTATTTTTAATGTACAGTGATATCAAGTTTAATGGATACTGGGGGATAAATCTTTTTGTACAAAGCTGATGGACTTGAAAAAACAAAATCATTGTCAATCTTGTGAAACCCTGTTAACTTGAATCAGATATCTTGGCAACAGTAACCCCAATGGGCTACATGCAGTGTTCACAGCCAGGACCAAATGCAGTGGTGCAAACCTGGCCTAAATGAACCCGGCTAGACGGGTATGTCTCCATGTGTGGCTTACATTTGCCAGAGATACTTGAAGAAAGAATGGCTCTGGAGTGAGAGTCGTATGGGAGGCCGCTGGACCATAACAGGCTGGGCTCACGGAGGGTTTAGTTAGGCTGCTTTATTTGGCAGCTTAGGGTTTAGACAACTGTCCACTGGGCTATGCGTGATCTCAGTACGAGCTGCCTGGCCCCTGCTGGCTCAAACCTACCCCGTTCCTCGTTTTGAATGGACTGCACGTCCCCAAGCAGCCTTTCATTTTGAGACCCCTGCGTTAAGCCCGTGGAGACTGTGCTGAACCAGGTGACTGGCTTGGAAGTGCGCACGTTGGGTTCTAAGCACAGCTTGGCTGCTCTCTGACCTCACAAGCCACACCCTCCTCTGGACATCCGTTTTCACCTCCATAGTGACCAGATGGTAAGGAGGAGCCCTTTCACTTTTAAAGTTAAATACTATCCTTAAAAATACAGCTGACTTTTGGTGAAGTTGTGATCAGCACATTACTCCTTTTCTGGTACCCGCTGATTTCTTACTGTGGGTCCTTTTCCTTCTTTAATGACTGCCTTTCCCTGCTCTTTTAGGTACCGTCAGCTCTCCATACTGTCTGAAAGTTCCCTCTGCCAGCCCACTCATCAGTCAGCATAGAAAAAGATTTGATAGTTGCCGTTTATACTTTCTGATTTAATGCCTAATTAAACTTAATCATAAATGAAATACACCATTCCTATTACATCTTTTAGTACTTCATGATATTTTGCACAAGGATCTGCCATCCAGGATGTAAATTCCATAAAGACAGAGGCACTCGTTCATCGAACAAATATTTTTCATGCCAGGAGCTGGCTAGGCACTGGGAATACAGCAGTGAGTCAATAGAAGTGCCTGCCCTACTGGAGCCTAAACTCAGTGGGAGGAAATGGACCCTAAGCAAACACATTTATAATTATCAGAAGGTAAAATGTTAGGAAGGAAAGTAAAGGCAGAGGATGGGCATGGGGAGGGGTGGGGTGGGAAGTTCATACAGGGTGGTCAGGGAAAGTCTTGCTGAAATTGACGTGAGCAGGAAGGAAATGAGGGTGCAAGCCAAGTTGGGGAGAGTGTTTCTGGCAGAATAAACAGGACTAATCAAGGCCCTACACAGGAACATTATACTTGGCGTATTTCAGGATCAGCCATCAGGCCAGTATAGCAGGTGCTCAGTTAGTGAAGGACAAGCATTAGGAAATAAAGTCAAAGAAGAATGGGTGAGTTCAGATCATGAAAATCATGAAATTAACATGACACCCCCCAGGTAGGCCACGATGACCTTTGACTTTTGCTCTGAGCTGGACAGGAGCCACCCAAGAGTTTTGAGCAGAGAAGGGAAGTGATAGCCCTTGACCTGGATTATCTCCTTTCCCATAACATTGCCAGTTGTGCCCAGCATGTAGTATGTGCTCAGCAATTTGATTAAAGGATTCTCATTAGTTTTGTTCAATTTCCTGTACCATGACTGGGTATCCTCCATGTGGAAGGGACTGCTTTTGTGGTACTGAAGTTTCCATGAACATAGGTAGTCAATGGAATTATTTTCTTAGTTAATTATTTTCTTAGCAGCGTGAATTACATTTTTCAGAGCCAAGGCACATTGTCCAATTCACCAAGCCACCTTCTCCCCCCTTGGCTGCCCCCTGCTTGAAGAAAGCAATACCTTTTCTTTCCGTTCAACTTGAAACCAAATACAGTTGTCATAGTTTTTGTTACTGTTTTCAGATGTTATAATTCGCATTAATTCTAACCCCAGCAGATTATAGGTTGTTCATAAGGCTCTTTGCAGGTATTAAAAGGGAAATTGGTAGAATCTTCTTGCTGACTCCTCCTCTGCCCCCTTCCCCTGGTTGTGGGTATTGATACTTTATCAGGAACACCCAAAGATTGACTTGTTATTTGGTGTGCCTGGGTCCCAGCTTGTTTGCAGCAAGCCTTTTCTAGTTTTCTCTAAGATGGAGGAAACATAAAGGGTTGGTTCCTAATCCTGCCACTTTTCTCTTCCAAATGCACGTATGCAGTGGCATTTAATTTATGCATATAGGTAGATAGAGATTCCTGTCTTTAGAAGTAGCTTGACATCTTTTAGATTAAAAGGGAAAGCAAAATATAAGCGTGTGGGATCCTGGACCATCTACTGGATAATGTTGATGTAAGGATGGTGGCGTAGTATGTCCAGTACAACTTTCTGCGCTGTCCAAGGTGGTAGCCACTACTGCACGTGGTTAGTGAGCACTTAAAATGCGGCTGGTGTGACTGAGGAACTGCACTTCTGTTTCATGTTAATGAATTAAATAGCCACATGTGCCTCGTGGCTCCTGTATTGAACAGAATAGATTTGATGGGTTGTAGGAGGTGTCTACAGGAAGTCAGCAGGGCGGGGTGACTCTTTAAAAATTGAGACCAAAGGCTCTTTTTACCTTTGATCTACCCAGTTGCCTGCAAAAGAGATCCGAGTACCTTCCTTAACTACCCATTCCCAATTATTAAACCCTTGTAAGTCTCTGTTCTTTTTTTTTTTTTTTTAACTTGCCTGCTTTTTTCCGTCTTTACCACCATGACTTAATTTCCGTTGCCATTTTCTCTTGCAAAACCCCAGGCAGTAGCCTCTGCTGGATTTCTTAATCTCAATTCTTAACTTCGTTTTGATCCATCCTCCACATTGCAAGCACGTTAACTCTCCTCAGGATTAAATCCCCAATTAATCTCCATTTTTTGAAGGATAAAGCTCACAGTCCTTAACTTTAATGAGCTGAATGGCTTTTTCTCTTCGCAAGTTGTAAAATTCTGGCTCTTTCTGTGTCAGCTGAATGTAAGTTTTCCTAATGATGTTACTTTTATTTGGAATCACATGTGGGTACACATTATCTTTTTCGTATTTGGGGACTTTAAAAAGTCTGCCACTTTCCACTTCCAGAACCTATATGCATGCCAGTGCACAGGACCGTTCTATGCTTGATGTATCCAATAGCTGCAGGCAACGGAACCTCTCTGTCTTTCACCTTTGCTCCCTCACCTGGCTATCCTCCTCTGCCCCCTACCCTCCACCTTGTTCACCTGGCCTCACTCAAGATTAAATACTAAGCTTAGATAGCCCTTCTTCTAAGAAGCCTTTCTAAGAATTTGTTGGGTGCCCCTCCAGTGGTCTCCCAAGCTCCTTGGGAGGATGGGGGTGGGGCAGAAGGAGACTGTCTTGGGATGTCTGTTTAGCTGCTGGTCTCCCTGGTCAGTATCAGAGCACCTGAGGCAGGGGCCGGAACTGTTTCATTCCTTATCCCCCGGGCCTAGGTCAGCATCTAGCCCATTGTAAATACTCAATATTTGTTGAATGAATTCATCTGACAGTCACATGCTGTCATGTGGGGAGTTTTCCAGACCCCAGCCTCCCCCGCCCCACACCCCATAAAAGTAACAAACAAAAGAAAACCCAACTCCTCATATAGACTGGAATCCTATATACATTTTGTGGAGCTAGCTAATACAAGGTTTGGGATACTTTCGTTTTTATTTATTATTGAATCATCCCGGGTTCTCCAGGTAACGACTACTTAGTTGGCTGCCGGCAGCTTCATTAGTGGCTGCTACAAAAGCATCGTTTGGACATTATTCATCCAATCAACGAATATTTACACATAATCTGCCACGTGTCAGACACATTTTTTTATTGAAGTGTAGTTGCTGTATAATATTATATGTTACAGGTATATAATATAGTGATTCGTAATTTTTAAAGGTTATACTCCATTTATAGTTATTGTAAAATATTGGCTATATTCCCTGTGTTATACAATGTATCCTTGTAGCTTATTTTTTACCTAATAGTTTGTAGCTCTTACACCCCTACCCCTATCTTGCCCCTCCCTACTTCCCTCTCCCCACTGGTAACCACTAGTTTTTCTCTATATCTTTGAGTCCGCTTCTTTGTTATATTCACTAGTTTGTTGTATTTTTTAGATTCCCCATGTAAGTGATATCATACAGTATTTGTCTTTCTCTGTCTGACTTAGCATAATGTCCTCCAAGTCTATCCATGTTGCTGCAAATGGCAAAATTTCATTCTTTTTTATGGCCGTGTAGCAGTCCATGGTATATATGTACCACATCTTCTTGATCCATTCATCTGTTGATGGACGCTTAGGTTGCTTTCATACATCAGACACTAGTCTTGACGCTGGTAAGCTTAAGGATGAAAAATGGGCCAAGAACATACAAGGTCCCTCCTCTCTGCTACCCCACATGCTAGAAGGAAAGATAAACAGCCAGTGTATCGGGAAACATGATACTTTTGGGCAGTGAAGTAGCAACTGAAATAGGCCAGCCAGGCACTCACTGTGTGTCAGTCACTCTTCTAATATTATATTAGAATACTAATATATTATTAATGTTAATATTAATTATCTATAATAATTATTAATGATTAATATCTTTGCTCAGAGCAAGTCTATATCCTTCATTTGTCCTCAGGAAACTGAGGCACAAGGAGTCAAGCAGCTCAGCCTAGGTTACAAGTCTTACAAGTAGTGGAGCCAGAACTGAAACCCAGACATTCGGTTCTGGTCTGTGGCACAACCGCAATGCTGCCTGCAGTCGGGACATACGAGGGGTGTTTTTGATTAGATGGTCGGGAAGAACTTTCTGAGAAGGCGAATCCAGAGTTTCAGAGAGCAGGGCTTACAGTGTCCCTACTGGGGAAAGCCCGGAATAGGTCTGGCAAGTTGAGAGAACAGCAGAAAGACCCGGCTGCTTTAATACTTCATTAGAGGGGAACGTGGGAGATTGGTGGGGGCAGGCGGGTGTAGTGGTGAGAGAGAAAGTCAGAAAGAATATAAGAGCAGGGCTCCCCTGGTGGCGCAGTGGTTGAGAATCCGCCTGCCAGTGCAGGGGACACGGGTTCAAGCCCTGGTCCGGGAAGATCCCACATGCCGCGGAGCAACTAAGCCCGTGCGCCACAACTACTGAGGCTGTGCTCTAGAGCCTGCGAGCCACAACTAGTGAGCCCGCACGCCACAACTACTGAAGCCTGCGCATCACAACTACTGAGCCTGCGCTCTTGAGCCTGCGAGCCACAACTACTGAGCCTGCGCTCTTGAGCCTGCGAGCCACAACTAGTGAGCCCACATGCCACAACTACTGAAGCCCACATGCCACAACTACTGAAGCCCACACGTCTAGAGCCCATGCTCCACAACAAGAGAAGCCACCGCAATGAGAAGCCTGCGCATCACAATGAAGAGTAGCGCCCGCTCACCGCAACTAGAGAAAGCCTGTGTGCAGCAACGAAGACCCAATGCAGCCAAAAATTAAAAAAATAAGATAAATAAATTAAAAAAAAAAAAAAAGAATATAAGAGCAGGCACCATCTTTCTCGCTCAAGCTCTGTAGATGAGTCCACAGCACCCAAATGAAGGCAGCAGCCATCAGGTAAATAAAGGAACTGCTGGAGAGCAAAGTTATAATTCTATTCATCGTCTTGGTTGTTGATGGATCAATGTAAAGATGTTAGCTGTAATCTCAGTTCACGTTATCTTAGCTATGGTTGGAGAATCAAACAAAACTTTTTTTGGCAGAAGTTAAAGAACTCAGCATCCTGCTACTGATTTTCTCAGTGTGATCATGGCAAACCACTGATATGCAGTCTGTAATCTCTGATTAAAGGAGAGATGTGATAGCAGGAGTAGTTCAGTTTAAAATGCTTTACATTAAAATAAAAGAATGGGTTGTGCAGTAAATTGCAGTGTGTGAAGCATGAGCAGCTGAGTTACAATAGAGCCGTCTTCGTGTGTACACTCTTAAGCAGTGCATTGTGAGATGGCGTCCAAGAACCTAGTTACCTGGTTGTTGTTTTTTTTAATTTTATTGAAATGTAGTTGATTTACAATATTGTGTTCATTTTTGCTGTACAGGAAAGTGATTCAGTTATGCATATATATATGCAGTCTTTTTCATATTCTTTTCCACTGGTTTATTACAGGGTGTTGAATATAGTTTCCCGTGCTGTACAGTAGGACCTTGTTGTTTATCCGTTCTATATATAATAGTTTGCATCTCCTAATCTAGTTATCTGTTTTTATCAGTAATCTGGAAGCCTGTAGATACTTGGTTTATTGAAATGCAACTTATCTTAGTTCAAGAGTGGCCTGAGCCATCTGACATTCTCAATAACTTTGTAAACTGATCCATGGCCCAAGACAGACTAATCTGTAACTACTAACATTAGATGGAAGTGACCCAACATGTGGTAAGAAAACCTCTTCCTGTCTTCCTGCTACTCCTTGCTTGTAACAGGAAGGGAACTTGCATGGAGGTTGGATAAGCCAAGGAAATCTGTGAAAGTGTGAGGAAAAACTTGGAAATCATGGCGCACACTCAGGTAATCCCTCAGTTATATGTTAATGAGTTAACAGCATATACGTTTGCCTTACATCCTATGTCATTTATGTCTTTCTGAAGCTGAATCTGGATGGGAGGGTATTCGCTTAATTGAAGGCAAACAGTCCTTTGCTATTTTTGCCCCCAGGCTCCCTCCTCCATCCCCAGCATCTGTTTAGAGTAGTAATTTGGATGCTACAGAAGGCAAGTTTGGATCACAGAGCAGAAATGTTTACCCAGTTGCAGGCTTCTGTAGTTTGTTTCCTGCATGAAGGTACCAAGTATTTGCAAACTCACAGACCTCACAGGGTAAATAAACTAGGCTTCTATTCCAGCCTTCTGAGAAAGCTGTGTTTATCTGCCTGCCTCATGAATGTCTGTCACCAAGCAGTGTGCTTTCCAGGCGTTTCCTAATGTCATCCCAAGCAATGCTAAAAAATAGAATTCTGTTATTGTCATTTTACGGATGAGGAAGCTCAGACTAAGGTAGGTCATGCAAGGTTGCAAAGATTTTATGTGTTGGGTGAGAACTTGAATCTAAGTCCAGACTCAGAATCCCAGCTCTTTTTCTTTTTGCTCAGTATAGACTCTTTATAATCAGGTATTTTCCTCAGTTATTAGGTTTATGTGTGACAAGTTTCGGGAGTTAGCCTTGTCCTAGGTGATCTGGCAGGGTGTGAAAGAAGGATAAAGAAATGCCCTGGAAAATAAGACGTGACTCTTATACAAGCCGTGCATCAAATGTAGGTTGAATTAGGGCAGAGGTCACAAAGGCAAATGTCCACAAGAACCAGAGTAGTAGTGTTGTGAGGGACATGGGCCAGTGGGGAGCAGTGGGGATTGTGATAAACTGGAAAGTGTCCTATATCCTTGCAGGGCAGCCACTCCTTAGCTGTTGCCCAATAGTTGTACATACACATTAGAATTTCTGACTTCCGGGGGCTTCCCTGGTGGCGCAGTGGTTGACAGTCTGCCTGCCAATGCAGGGGACACGGGTTCGAGGCCTGGTCTGGGAAGATCCCACATGCCGCGGAGCAACTAGGCCCGTGAGCCACAATTACTGAGCCTGTGCGTCTGGAGCCTGTGCTCCGCAACAAGAGAGGCCGCGATAGTGAGAGGCCCGCACACCGCGATGAAGAGTGGCCCCCGCTCGCCGCAACTGGAGAAAGCCCTCGCACAGAAATGAAGACCCAACACAGCCATAAACAAACAAACAAACAAACAAACCCAAAGTTAAAAAAAAAAAGAATTTCTGACTTCCTTGAATAATTGGATGAAATGACAATATTGGGTTCAAATTCCTACATGGGAGAAAACGTTAACACAGAGTTGAACAACAAAACCTACTGAGGAGGAGTTATATCAACAAGATGGTGGAGTAGAAGTTTCCAGAGCTTGTCCCCTCATAGAACATCCATCCATGCATGGAAATATCCTCACAAAAGTGAACCTAAAGATTTAAAGACTTAAAAATAAGACCAGAAACTGTAAAACTACTAGAAGAGAATACAGGTAAAATGCTTCTTGACGTTGGTCTGGGCAATGAATTTTTGTATGTGACCCCAAAAGCACAGGCAAAAAAGGCAAAAACAGACAAATGAAATTGCATCAAACTAAAAAGCTTCTGTACGGCCAAGGAAACAATGGAAAAAGTGAAGAGACAGTTTACAGAATGAAAGAAAATATCTGTACAACGTACATCTGATAATTGGTTAATATCCAAAATATGTAAGGAACTCAACTCAATAGCAAGAAAACAAATATCCTGATGAAAAAATGGGCAAAGGACCTGAATAGACATTTCTCAAAAGAAGACCTACAAACATGGCCAACAGGGCTATGAAAAAAATGCTCAACATCACCAATCAAGGAAATGCAACTCAAAACAACAATGAGGTATCACCTCACACCTGTTAAGATGGATATTATCAAAAAGGCAAGAGGTAACAAGTGTTGGCAAGGACGTGGAGAAAAAGAACACTGTTGATGGGAATGTACAGTCACTAAGGAAAACAATATGGAATTTTTTCAAAAAACAAAACAGAGCTACCATATGATCCAGTAATTCCACTTCTGGGTATATATCTGAAGGAAATGAAATGAGGATCTCAAAGAGATGTCTACACTCCCATGTTTATTGCAGCAGTATTCACAATAGCCAAGATGTGGGATCAACTGAAGTGCCCGTCAATGGATGAGTGGATAAAGAAAATACACACACACGTGTGCGCATGCAATGGAATATTACTGAGCCATAAAAAGGAAGGACGTCCTGTCATTTGCAACCACGTGGAAAAACCTGGAGGACATTATGCTAAATGAAATAAGCCAGACACAGAAGGACAAACACCGTATGATGTCACTTATATGTGGAATCTAAAAAAGGCACACTCATAGAATCGGAGAATAGAACGGTGGTTGCCAGGGACAGGAGGGGAAATGCAAAGATCTTGGTCAGAGGGTACTCAGGCAAGATGAATAAGTTCTGGGGACCTAATGTACAGCATGGTGACTATAGTTAATAATACTGGATTGTAAACTTAATATTTGCTAAGAGAGTAAATCTTAAGTGTTCTCAGCACATACACAAAATATATGGAACTCTGTGACATGATGGATACGTTAGCTAGCTTGATTTTGGTAATCATCTCACAGTGTATTTGTATATCAAAACATCGTGTTGTACATCTTAAAGATACACAATTTTTATTTGTCAATTATACCTCAGTAAAGCCGGGGGGAAAGAATCCTACTGAGGGTCAGGTTGAGCCTGGAGGCATGAGTTTGTAGTCTCTGTTCTAGAAGATTGGTTTTCAGACTCTAGAAGGGCTGAGTTGGGTACACGTGTCTTCATCTTTAAGCTGGGTGTTCAGCTGGGTTGAAGATCGGACCTCAGGGCTCTAAAAGGGCTCTGCTATTAGGCAACACAATCAACGAATAACGTTCCTTGCTACGCGTGTACCACGCTCTCAAGCGAGTTTGCTATCCTGTGCGGAAATTGTATTTGGCATCCCAGTAAGTTACCTGCGTGTCATACCAACTGATAAAAAGAATAGAACGTCAGATGTGGAAGGGCCCTTAAATCATCAAGTCCAATCTCTTCATTAAGTATACGAGAAACTAAACCATCTGCTGCTCATCAGTTGTGAGACGTTGGGTACCTCCTTTGTTCTCCCTTGATCCCATTTCCTTTCTCTGTAAAATCAGGGGGATGAAATACACAATTGCTAACACCCCATAATCCTGTGATTATTTTCCTTGGTTTTACCTTAAGGCAGGGGGTGAGGAGGGAAAGGAGAAGATAAATAACTGAGGAAAATTGGGACCAGGCGTTTCCAATATGGTGTCTCTGGCTCTCACACCCCACCCCTGGGAAAACTTGGGAAGTCCAGTCAATCATCCCGCCTCTGTGAGGCTGCCCAATGGGACGCCACCACGTGGCGGACGTCATCACATCACTAACAGCTGGTTACTGGCATGGCTTCCAGCTCCAGCTGTCTTTTTAACAAATGAACGCTGTCAGTTCCAAGGGAGGTAGGGAAAGGTGGGGTGGAGTGTTTGACATAAACCATCACCACTACAGGAACAAGTAAAAACATGTGTCTTCCTGATGTTGTGCATCAGCAGACAGCCGCCTTGAGAATGGAGGAGCATCTCTTATTCCAGAAACGGCTGCTCCACTATCTTGCAAATACAGCAGACGCTATTTATACAGCTCCAGCTGAATCGTAAGACCCATGTCAGGTCTTCATTGTAGGAAAATCACTATCTTCAGCAAAGCACCAACTACATAAACACTCTACTCTCCAAACTCAGAAACCAAAGAAATTTGGATAGTGAGAATTTAAATAGCAAGTGGTACCAATAATGTACTGATTATTTTCAGATAGTGAGGAGTTAGAATTTTGATAGCCAGGGATACTAACCTTATATGAAGGTATTCATCTTAATTGACACTGAGAGTTTAGGTTTCAATACTTGAATACCTCTAGCTAATAATATTTAGGCTCTTTTAAAAAACCTGAAGCCAAAGATGGTGCATAGTAAGAATTGACAAACTAGATGTCAGTTAATATATGCTCATTATGTAATTTTCTTTTCTTCTCTAAATTGTTGGCATATTTCCCAATAATGCCAGGCAGAATACAAAGTGTCAAATCAGTGTATCTTTCACTGTTAACAGGAGGCAGAGAGTCCCAACAACTTGGGTCCAACCAGTTTTCTATTCCATAGATCGATTCTTAGGGCTTTTTCCTTCAAACCCTTCAGTTGTCCCTCACTGTACAAGAGTTAGAATATTATCCTCAAGAGGTGGTGTGCCCTGACTTTGCACTGCCACAGAATTTTGTGTATTCCCTCATTCATTTCAGGATGGTGGAGAAGCCTACTTCAGAGGCAGGCAAATCAGATGAATCAGGAAAAAGATACAGTATGTCTGATTAGTTGGTTATATGTTTGTCTCCTGTTGTAGAAGCATCCTTAAGTGCAGGCTTCGGTGTCTTTTTGTCTCCCTTCGTACCAAGCATGTTTCCTTGTTCTTAGCTCATTAATTAATTCCACAAATATTTACAGAGCACCTACCATGTGCCAAACGCCGACCATATGAAAATGAGCAAGAGAGAGACAAGCCCTAGGCTTTAGGGAGCTAACAGGAGTAACAGACAATAAACACATAAGCAAACAGCTACACGATGGACCGTCAAGTAGGGATAAGAGCTGTACAGGAAAATAAAGCTGATTGAGATGGAGAGTGACAAGGTCTGCTTTATTTTTATAGGATGGCTCAAAGAGGTCGCCTTTGGGCAGAAATCTAAATGAAGTGAAGTATTTGGGAAAAGAACATTCTAGACACACAAAACAGCAATCACCAAGGTCCTTGCGTGGGTTGGCTGTCTGTTAATGGAACAGCAATGGAGCCAACGTACCTGGAGTTCAGTAAAAGAGGGTAGAAGATGGATAGAAAGGCTACCGGGGACTGGACTTCAAAGTGGTTTGAAATCCACATTTCTTGTTCTGGCACTCATCTTGTGATGATACAGCATGAATGTGACTTGTTCAAAGTGATGCTTTAGAAAAGTAATTTCGGAGCAGGAGAGGGTGGGGACTGTCAACAGAGAGATGAGATAGGAGGTCACTGCTCTATCCTCCACCTGGGGTGATACAGGACTAAGCTGGAGTGAGAACACAGAAGGACAGAGTTTGGAGCTCAGAGGTCCCTCGCACATCGATCTTGTCAGCGTTGTGAACCGCGTAGTGCTGTGTTCTGTAGGACACTGTTTGCAGAAGATGGGATAGTGAGGTTGGGAGCCCAAATGTGGATTCTGAAATTGACATTAAAAAACGCAACTTGGATATTAGTTCTGAACATCTCCTCCCAGACATTTAGCACACCCCGTCCCCCGTCTTCCAGAGGATGCTGACATGACATGTGAAGGAGGAGGGCTGCAATTAGCAGACGCAGCACCAAAGCCTCCAATGATCTGGGGGAAAGGCTGGCTGCATGGTCCCACGTGAAGTTTGTGGCACGTCTGGTTTCTATTAAATCTAGACATGCTAGCTATCTCTACTTGGTCACTCACAATTAACCAACAGCCGTTACAGCAGTCACGTGTTTTCCAAATGACATCCTTCCTTAAGCTCCCTTTGAAATGATCTGATTCTTGAGAGAGAGCTGGAGCAGAGGATCATGTGACACAAGGCTGTCAGATGGCTCCTACCTTAGTCTTCCCTAGATGAGAAAATCTTCATGACCACACTGCTTGTAAGGGTCATGTAGCTTTGACATCTGTCTGTCTTGTTGATTGTCAAGGTATAGCTAGCTGTCTGAGGGGCTGGGGAGATATGCTTTCTCTTCCTCTATTACTCTGTGTAGATCTCTCCCAAAGATGTACGGGTTGCCTATGACGTCCAGGGTGTGACATAGCTGTTGCAAAGCAGAAGAGCCCAACACGGCTGTGAAAGTACTTGCAGTGCACTAGAAGAGAGCAAACCAGAGCATTGCAGGGTGTAATTAGAACTAGATCAGGCCTGTCCAGTAAGGCCACATTTGGAGGTTGAGCCAGTTTTCTCCAGATCCATGGAGACGCTTTCTCAGTGACACCGTTCAGCACCCTCTCTTTGGGGTGAAAATGGAGAGGAGAAGCCAAAAGGATGAGTCTCTGATTTTAGTGCCACTTGCCTCCAGCTTCCAGCCTCCATTTCTGGAAGGTCTGAGTTTGTGACTATCTCTCTGTGTCCTTCAGGTCCCTCTGAAATGGAAGTAAAAAGTAATTGACAGGAAGTTGGGACCTAGGTTAAGCGTGCCTGGAAGTGTTTTGTTCTTAAGAGTCAGTTGTTTGTGCTGCTACCCTACTCCTTGCAGAAAGTTATATCCTCTCTGGAATCTTTCTTTTCCTTTATTATTTAGCTTTATTGAGGTATAATTGACAAATAGAAATGTAAGCATCACCTGAAAAAAAAATTGCACAGCCTAAAAGTTGAGAATTATGTTTTATTTGGCGGACAAAACTGAGGACTTAAGCCCAGGACACAGCCTCTCGGATCGCTCTGAGAGATTGTCCCAGAGAGGTCAGGGAGGAGCCAGGATATATAGCAGTTTTGCAACAAAGAGCAGGTAGTCAGAACTTCAAAAGATGACTGTTAATTAAAGAAAACCAGACATCTCAAGTTAATGAATTTAGCGCTTTTCTATGTATGGGAAGATGCAAGAGCCTGGGCTCGTTGAAATCTTTGCTTTGATGTGCACCTCAGCTATCTGGGGCCAGCATCCTGTGCTTTTTCATCAAGTCTCCTCAGGGGGTATCACTGGGGGTGGCTGCAATGGCTGACTGCTTGATGGCGGGCGTCCTGTTTCCATCCTGAGTTTCCTCAGGGCTCAGCGTGGGGGCAGCTGTCATGTGATAGCTGGATGGCTGCAGCATCCTTTGTTTACTGATATGGCAGGCAACATTTTTCATTCACATAAGATATTTAAAACACGCAATGTCATGACTTGTATATACACTCAAAGGATTCCCCTCATTGAATTAATACATCCATCACTTCACATATTTACGTGTGTGTGTGTGTGTGTGTGTGTGAACATCTAAGTTCTGCCCTCCTAGCAAATTTCAATGACAGTGTTTCTGGAACTTTTCTTGACTCCTAGTAGGATGTGTGTTTAAGAGTGAGGGAAGGCTGTGGACTCAGACAGCCGTGGAATACTGAGAGGTAAATAAAAGTACCCATCAGATAGAACTGCTCTAGGGGTCAGATGAGATTTTGCAGGTAGAATGCTTTGCACAGAGTCTGGTACGTAGGAAATCATGAACTCTTCCTCCAGATGGGGCAGTAAAGGAAGGTGGAGAGAGAGGGAAGGAGAGAGACTCCCCAACACCTACGGATCATGATTAAACCACTTGGATTAATTTATAAATGTTGAACCATAGATTGTGACTGCTTGTACAAACTGAGTGTATTTTTGAGCATGTGCGCATTTAATATTTTTGAAATTAATACTAAAATTTATACAGTTAGGCCAGGGTAAATATGTCAACCATTTTGATATTAATAAATTGTTTTAAAAAAATAGTTTCTTAGAGGTATTTGCCCTTCTGAGAATGGGATGAGTTGGACACAATTGGCATACACCTCTCATCCCAATGTTGAGTTGTGAACCGCTGTATTCGGGTCTCATGAGATTGGGACTGTCGAAGTCATTAAGTGTTTATTTCAGTAGATTGTTAATTCGCCAAATAAAAAAGTTCCATCAGCATGTTATGAATATCTCTTTAGAGCTGCTTGAATGGCGTAATCTTTACCAGTAAAGATGGTTATGGCTGAAGTGCTTTGAAGAAAGGGGCTGAGTCGATTCATCTTTGAGTCAGTAGCATAAACCATTGCATACGGTCAAAGCCGTCTTAGTTAATATTATTTGGGAGCCAGATTTGGTTACTGTAAGTGAAAGAAAAGGATAATTTATTTTGAGCCTACTGGAGTATTTGAAGAAGTAGCCAATCCCTGGCTAGGAAAGAAAAAAGCCAGGCATTTCTAAGAGCTCCTGCAGCAAGATTTTTGGACCTTTTTTCAAATCCATCATTATCAGTGTGATTCAGAAAGCCACAAGGACTGACAGTACGTGACAGCTCCACCTGCCTGGCTGAGGTCAAGGGTCACCTGGGTAAACCATCTTTGCCCAGTGATGCAGCTGCGTGTACCACAGGCATAGTGCTCAGTGAGCATTTCTTGAACGGCCTTGGAGTGATCTGCTCAGGTGTTCACTGGGAAGAGGTGGGCCTTTACCTGTCCCATCTGAACAGATGGCCAGCTTGTAACTTGAGAACGCTAGTCCACAGTTACGGTGCATTCTACCCTATACTCCAGAAAGTCTACTTTGCTTTTTTTTTTTTTTCTCCCAGCAGCAACCATCCATCTAGTCTTTAAGGCTGATCAAAAGCATCCTGTTCTCCATGACCTTGTCTCTTTTCAAGGAGGGCAGGTGGGTAAGAGGTTGGGTTTTCAGAAGGGACTAAGGATAGACTTAATTTAACTAAAGAACATTGTGGATGAGAAGTTGATGGGCACAAAAAGGATCATGTAGAGGAGCAGTCCGTGATTTCATTTCCCATCTCTCTTTCCCATCCCCATCGAAACCAACCACCAAATCAAAACGAAAACCTAGAATTCCAGCCATTCTCCAAGGTAGAAAAATTCATGATTTCACCTCTGTCTTTAAATACCTTCAGTTATGTTTGCAAGAATTTCATTAACATGTCTCTTTTCAGGTCTTAAAGCCTTGTTCAGTCCTTTCACTGTTTTTCTCAATAACAGAACACTCATGCCACTTCCCAGAATTTCAGGTCCAATAGAAGGGGAAAATTTTAATACACACTGTTAGAAAAAGGCCCGGCTTCTCTGCTCTGTTCCCTCAAATAATCAAATATAATAATTATAACAACAGTAAACACATTTTGGGTGTTTTCTTGCCAAGAGCTGTTCTTAGCACTTTAAAAGTATTAACTCACTTAATTCTCTAAAAATCCGATAAGAAGTGCTATTATTATTGTCATTTTACAAATCAGGGACTTGGAAAATGAGAGGTTTGCTCTTGAGAGGTATGTAAACTTCCTCAGGAGATAAGAGAAAAGCTGAAAGGGGCACTTAACCATCACAGGATTGAAAATACGTTGTGGCTCTTAATTAGCTTCATACCCCCTCCTCTCTCACCGGGCTGTGAGGAATTTGGGGATATTGACGGTATCTGATTAAATTTTTATGGCCTGGGCTTTACAGTGTTTTGAAGAAAGATTACCATGTATATGACTCTGGAAAACATAAATTCCCTTCTAAATCGTATTTGTAGCATGAGTCCCATTGATGTTCATATTAACATCAATGAATGGATGAGAAATGCTAGATTTTTGTTGACATACGTATTTTTGGTGTTTTTCTCCCAGCCTATGAGATTTTTTTTCCCCTTGGACGGTAATAGGGAATCCTGAACACACATTCTTTTTTCAAAGTGTGTGTCCACGTGTAAGGGCCTGTTGTCTGTTAATCCAGCTCTGCATGTGTAGATGCATACGGCAAAAAAATTCTATTTCAGTTTCTTAGAATTACGTACTTTATAGAGAACTGAGGATGTTATGAGGGTCCACATGCTCGTGGCAAAATTTTATCAGATTTTGTCTCTTCTCTGATCATGGGACTGGAAATGGTTCCACATGTTTTTCACCTGGAACCTGTTTTTTTTTTTTTTTTTTTCTTTTAATGTACTCTCAAGTCCCTAATTTTCTTTTTAACAGTCATTATGGCTCTATTTTTTATGTTACCATTTACTGAGCAATGCACAGCTAAGCACAGTACCTGATAAATATTCATTTATTTAACCAATGAGAAAGCCCCAAGTTAGGGATACATTTATTCCCATTTCACAGATGGGAAAAAGAAGGGGAATAAAAGCAAACAGAAGTTCAGAATGCTTAAGCCCAGCTACCAAGCAGCAGAGCTTAAATTTTACCTCTCAACTCTTTCATTTTTATATTGAGTGCTTCCCTTAATGCATTGTCCTTGTGCCATTCCATTTTACCTTAATAATATTTGTTACTTCTTCACAAACTCCTAAAATATTCTATTGCCGATGGTTTTCCTCAAAGTCTTTCTCAGACTTTTCCTTCCTTCCTGGTCTTTCATTTCTCTGATGCTTTCTTTTTCTCCTTCCCGAACCCCTGGACGGTGCAGTTTTGTTTCATACTGATGACATTTCTTAAGCTTTTTGTTTATTCTGAACTGAGATTTGCCCTTTGGAGTGTCCTCATGTATGTTGGACAACAAATCAATTATTATTTAGTACTATTATTTAGACAAAAGAGTGGGTTTGTTTTTTTTTTGTTTGTTTTTTTTTTTTAAAGAATGTGATGTCTTCACCTCTCCCGCCCCACTGGGAGTTAAAGTAGTTGTTTTTTTTTTTTTCCTGCCAGTTTTATTGAGATATAATTGACATACAGAACTGCATAAGTTTAAAGTGTAAACCATAATGATTCGACTTAACACGTCATGAAATGATGACCACAGTAAGTTTAGTGAACATCTGTCATCTCGTATAGATACAAAATTAAAGAAATAGAAAAAGATTTTTCCTTTGTGATGAGAACTCTTCAGATTTACTCTCAACAATTTTCATATATAACATACAGCAGTGTTAATTATATTTATATGTGGTACATTACATCCCTGGTACCTATTTATCTTATAACTGGAAGTTTGTACCTTTTGACTGCCTTCATCCAATTCTTCCTCCCCCCAACCCCTCGCCTCTGGTAACCACTCATTGGATCGATCTCTTTCTTTATGAATTTGTTTTTGAAGTAGAATTGGCCTACAACACTATGTTAGTTCCTGGTGCACAACAGTGATGCAGTATTTCTATACATTTCAAAATGATCAGCACAATAAAACTACAAAGCAGTTTTACAAAGTTTTACAAAATACAAAGATATTACATAATTATTGACTGTATTCCCCAGACTGTACTTTTCATACCCACAACTCATTTATTTAGTAACTGGAAGTTTGTGCCTCTTAATAGCCCTCACCTATTTCTCTCTCCCTCCACTTGGCAACCACCTGTCCTCTGTGTATGTGACTCTGTTTCTGTTTTATTATGTTTGTTCACTTGTTTTTCAGATTTCACATATAAGTGAGACCATACCGTGTTTGTCTTTCTCTATCTGACTTATCTCACTTAGCATAATACCCTCTAGGTCCATCCACGTTGTCATAAAAGAAAGTGATGTCTTCAGTGAAGTCACAGTATTTTTGTGTGGCTGTAGTTGGAGGTAGGTTAAAATTTTTTAAAGTGAAAGATAATTTGATTATTGATAACCGCAAATATATGTCTTTGCCATTACTTCTCCAGCCAGCCTCAGGGGGGCTACTTTGTTGTTCTGTCAGTTAGTCTTTACTAAAGATAGAAATAGATTAATGATACTGCCTGTGGAGTTCTTTTTTAATTATTATTTCATTTGAAGTTCTGCTTCATTTGTAACAAACCTCATTAACCCATTAAGTCTTTGGTTTTTGATTATTTAATGTGTATAAGTGTTGGGATACAAGTCACGTAACACACAGACCCTGCCTTCAGGGATCTTGTCTTGTCCTAATTTTCATTGATCTTTAAGGCTGTTCACTCCGAACTTTTTAAAAAAAATTGTGCCTTCATACCAGCACTTAATTCATCAACTGTTTCTAGAATCTGCAGTCTCCATTGTTCTGTTAAATCTAAAGCCTTTGATAGAGTTCAAATATGACCTATAGGGAGGGAGTTTTAAATGGAAATTGAGGGAAATTTCTTGAAGTCTGATTTGTACCTGACATGAGTCCTTTGAGAAAAATGTAGGCCATTGAAATCTAAAATAGGAAACAACTGCTAACAAATAAAAAACATATTCTCTTACACTATCTCCTTTTTAAAAGTATAAAATGGAAAAAATCTCATCTGAATATATTATTGACTCTTGGTCATCATCCATTGAATTTTGAAACTTAGCAGCTGAACTACAGGACTGAATTTCTAGGTCTTCAAATTGGAAGAGATTGAACCATATTGATGGAAAAGATTGAACACGTGGGAACACTATTCAGTCCAGAAGGGGAGCTGGGAGCAGCTCTCAGCTTATTGCACCCACGTCTCCATGGACCTGGGGCCTTTCCTGTCCTTCTAGCCTAGGGGACGCCTAAGGGTGTCCTCATGCTGCAGCCTCTGCTGAGTGGACCTCTAGGTCTCCACCAGCCTCCTCTGCCTGGCCAGCTTCTCCCGTCCTCAGTTCTGAGCTGTCCACCTCATAGTTCTTTCTAGGTTTCCCCCGCGTGAACCAGGAAAGGGCTTCTGGTCTCTGTGAAAATACCTGTCCTCAAAAAAACTTCCGAAAACAAACTTATGGTTACCAAAGGGGAAAGGGGGTGGGGGACGGATGAATTAGGAGTTTGGGATTAGCAGATACAAACTCCCTGTATAAAATAGATAAACAACAAGGTCCTACTATATAGCCCAGAGAACTATATTTAATATGCTATAATAAACCATAATAGAAAAGAACATTATAAGAATATGTATGTACATATAGATGAATATGTGTGTGTGTGTGTGTATATATATATATATAAAACTGAATCACTTTGCTGTATATCCGAAGCACTGTAAATCAACTATATTTCCATTTAAAAACAATTTTTCCTAAAAACCTTCCAAAATCAGTCTCCCCTCTCCCCTCACTCTTTCTGTTATTTTCTCTCGTAGAGCCCTGCTTGTTTTCCTTCATACTTGACACAAAGGAATATTTCCTACCCAGTGTGATCATTACTTGTTTCATCCTTGCTTCTCCCATTTAGTTGGAAGCCCGTGGGACCACAGATCCATCTTGTCTTCCAGGCCACATTTTGTCAGAATGTCACGTGTGTTCAGTCACTCAGAATGCTTCATACATTCTACAGTTAAACAGATGGCTCCTTTTAGAGGTACTGGGTTTATATTTTTAAACTATAAGATGTATTTTTGGTTAGACTCCAGTGTTTTCCATCAAACTAAACCCCCAAAAAGAATATTTTTCTTCCTTAATATCCAGCCCTGTAAAATGCTGGTTTTGCTATAAAGAATTGTTCTGAAGTTTTGTCCTTGTTGCCCTAAACTGTAATATAGAGGGTTGTTTGGGCCCCATGTGTTGTCCCAATATAAGATGCCTATTTTTTTTTTTATTGCTTTCTTAATGCAGAAGTTGTCACTCTGCATCTGAGCTCTCCAGAAATAACGAGAAAAGAGAAAGCTTCTAAACAGGTTCGTCCAGTTAAGGCAGTTGAGTGGCTTAAGCCTTTGATATGAGTTTAACCAAGTTAGGAAGTTTGCTAGGCTGCAGAGCTTTCATGGATAATTCCCTATTTTTTTTTTTTTTGTCCCTTTAACTGTTCACTCTGTCTGCTGGGGATTGTAAATGGGGTCTTTTGTCTTCCCGCAGCTTGGCGAGGTGAGGGCCCTGGGAGGCCGGGCTTAGATGTGAGGGCCCTGCTCAGGGAAGGGGGGCCTGAATCCTACCTGGGCTCCCAGCAGAGAGTCGCTCACAAGGTGGCTGTGAAGTTTAACTGAGGTATTACAGGGAAGGCTCCTGCCTTCACACTGTTACCCCAAAACTGGATTCGCCTCTTGGTGGGTGTCCAGCCAATAGACACAACCAAGCGAAGGGGGTATTACTACTTGCAGCAAGTGAGGAGAACACTGGGGGTCCTTCCCAAAGCAGCAGCTCCCTGAACAGCACAACTGGGGAAGTTTGAAGCTCAGGGTACATGAGTTATTCGTGAAGGGGCTTGAGCAGAAAAGAACTCAGTACAGAATTGGGGGCCAAGGTCGACAGAGTGCAAGCTTCAGTTGATTGAAGTCAGGAGGGTCAACGTCATCATTCCATCCTCCACCTGAGTTGGGGTCTTAGCTCCTGCAGAACTCAAAGACAAAAATTGTGTCTATCCCTTGAGGAGGAGCTAGGACTCTGCTTTATCACTGCACTGTTATTTGTTATTTCCTCTGTTCCTACATTCCTTTGTTCCCTTAAGATCATTGGCTACTGAGACCTGTTCAAGGGCAAGCATGGTGGCCAGGCTTAGATCACAAAATGGCTTAGGCCAAAATGGCTTCTCTTATGTCAAGAAAGCCATGCCTGGTTCTCTTTCTCCAGGGACCCCATAACCGATCTGCTTACAAAATCTGTAATATAGAAAGAGTTCAAGGTTTTAATGAATTTGAACCTGTCGCTTCCCAGCTCTGGTTTCCCTGGCTGGAAAGGGAGGAGGGTGCTGGCATGGCCACCCTCAGCATCCCCTCCGCTCTGAGATTCTTCAGTTCACTTATTCCACAGATGTATGTAGGCTAATAGCCAATTATGTATTGGTTGGTGATGTGTGGCATACACCAGGGATGCCAGTGTACGACTGGACGTTTAAACTGGACATCAGAGGTGGTGGGAAGGTTGCATTTTCTTTGTTTCCTTCATTGAATTAGGACACACAACAAATAAACTGTGGCCCGAAATACGGGAAGTGGGGAGGGTAGTTTTCGACAGCGTCCTGAATCCTGTCTCTCTGGGAAGATGGTACTGAATCTAAGACAAAGCAAAGAGCATCAGAAGGTCAAGCAAGTGAGTCTGTGGAGGAAGAAGACGGCAGGGGAAAGGAAAAGTGTGTGCGAACTCGGTTAAGAGTTTGTAGGCAAGGAATAAAGATGCAGACGTAGAGAATGGACTTGAGGACACGGGGAGGGGGAAGGGTAAGCTGGGACGAAGTGAGAGAGTGGCATGGACTTATAGACGCTACCAAATGTAAAACAGATAGCTAGTGGGAAGCAGCCGCATAGCACAGGGAGATCAGCTCGGTGCTTTGTGACCACCTAGAGGGGTGGGATAGGGAGGGTGGGAGGGAGACGCAAGAGGGAGGGGATATGGGGACATATGTATATGTATAGCTGATTCACTTTGTTATACAGCAGAAACTAACACACCATTGTCAAGCAATTATACTCCAATAAAGATGTTAAGGGAAAAAAATAAAAAGAATGTGTAGGCAAGGAAAGGAAATTTCCCTTTACCCTTTTAGGTTCTTGGCTGAGACCACGCCCCCAACTGTAATAAGGGAGAGATTAACAGGAGAAAACAAATAGACGTTTAATAACAAGTATACCTCCTGTGTGCATGGGAGATGCCCAGGCGAGCTGAATAACTCCCCCAAAAGGCCCAAGCCATCCCCCGCCCCCTTAAATACCATCTCCAGCTAAAGACAATAGAAAGGTTGGGGTAGGGGATGGCAGTTATGGGAGCCTATCAGGCAAAGCCCAGTAAACAAGGGTTTGGCTGTTACGCAGATTTAAGGCGGAAACTTCTCAGTTGATAAGAATTTCTGGAGTTTTAGTCAACCTCTCCTTCCTGGTAAAAGAGGGAGGACCCCGACACATGGAGTTTTCCCTTATAAAAGTAAATGCTCTGGGGCTTCCCTGGTGGTGCAGTGGTTAAGAATCCGTCTGCCAATGCGGGAGACACGGGTTCGAGCCCTGGTCCGGGAAGATCCCACATGCCGCGGAGCAACTAAGCCCATGCGCCACAACTACTGAGCCTGCGCTCTAGAGCCCGCGAGCCACAACTACTGAGCCCACATGCCACAAATACTGAAGCCCGCACACCTAGAGACCGTGCTCCACAACAAGAGAAGCCACCGCAATGAGAAGCCCACGCACCGCAACCAAGAGTAGCCCCCGCTCGCCACAACTAGAGGAAGCCTGAGCGCATCAACGAAGACTCAGTGCAGCCAAAGAAAAAAGAAAAAGTCAAAGACGTGTCCTATTCAGGATGGTATGAAGGAGAGGGGACAGACACAGCTGCCAGGCTCCAAAGGAAGCAGATGGTGGAGAGATTCTTGGGCCAGGAAAAGGGATTCAGATTTGAGATGAATACCAGGGCGCGTGAAGTGAGTTGATTCGTGTTGGCTGAGGACACTGGCCGATGTCAGGAGACCATGTTGGGGAAGATGGGGGATTTCGAAGGTTCAATAGAAAGTGTCCAAATGAAGGATGAAAGTATCTGCCAGCCTGGCACAGGGCTGGTGAGGGGGACAGGCTGCTCTGAGATACAGCCTAAGGTATGGTGGGTGGGCAGGATTTCTGGGATTGTGAGATTTTACTTCTTTAAATTTTTGTTGCCAGTTGATTCTCCCATCATCTCTATGACAGCAGGAATGTGAACTGCTTCATGACTTTGTGCCTCTTTGTGCCAGTGCCTAGAACAGGGCGGTGAATTAGATGCTCAGGGTGTTTGCTGAACGAAGGAACGCATCATGCTGGTGCTACAGACCATAAGACAGTCTTTGTTTTTTTGTTTGTTTGTTTTGTCTTGGCTTGGTTTGGGGGGGTGTTTTTGGCCACGCCACGAGGCATGCAGGGTCTTAGTTCCCCGACCAGGGGTCGAACCCGCGACCCCTGCAGTGGAAGCGTGACATCTTAACTACTGGACTGCCAGGGAAGTCCTCATAAGACAGTCTTTAAGACGGCAGCAGACTTCTGAGGTGGAAGGAAAATCAGGACCACATCACACATTCTGGGACTCCTTTTCGGAGTGAGAAACTGAATCGTGACAGAGGCTTAAAATAAGGTCTGGGGACAGCCCCTCTGCTGCCACCCATCCACCCCACACACGCCTCTGTGTTCCCTTGGTAACCTGCCCTCACCCTGTCACCCCCTTACATCCTTGAATATTTATGTGTCTGGCTCCCCAGTGAACTGCATGCTGTGTGTGCGTATTTCCTGCACAGGTATGTGCTCGCAGTTACCTGCATGCCTGGCACCTCGCTGGCGCTCAGTGAATGTGGGTTGATTCACTCACTCATCATTAGTCATCCAAACTGCTGGGATTGAGAGTGTGTAAAGGGCTTCTGCAATGGTTATTTTATCTCCCCTTGAAAGGTGGTCAGGGCAGGAAGAATTCTCCCCATTTTGCACATGAAGCAGGTGGGACCTGAAGCACTGAGTCACAAACTCTGTACTTTGGTGTAATCCTTGGAGCAGTTAAAAAAATTTGTGATACATGAGTCACAAGAGATTCGGTTTTTGATGGTATGGGATTCTGTCTGGGAGTGAGTGACTGTGTGTGTGTGTGTGTGTGTGTGTGTGTGTGTGTGTGTGTGTGTGTATTTAGATCTGCAGGCGTTTCCTATGTTCAGCAAAGTTTAAGAATTGCTGCCCTGTGTCAGTGCTTTGCAAACCTTAACGGGCAGATAAATCACCCGGGATCTACGTAAAATGTAGATTCTGAGTCCGCAGGTCTGGGGAGAGACCTAAGAGTCTGCATTTCTAACCAGACCCCCGGCTGAGGCTGGAGCAGAGAAGAGAGAGCGCGAAGCGTGCAGGGAAAAAGGCAGGGGTGTATTGTGGCTGAAATATCAGGTACAAAGATAGACGTATTGCGCCATGAACTTGAAAGTGACGTTGTGATTGGATGGGCTTGCCCCAGTCCCCTCTTTCATCTCAATTTAGCAGATATGTCTCTTCGTGATGGTGCAACCCATTGGATTCCCCAGACCTCTGCTTGGAGATAAGTGATAATCGCTCACTTTGCAATCCTTGCTACTTCTTTTATCGAGCGCTTATGAAATCAAGATGGAATGTCTTTGTTTTTACTGTCTACACTATAAGCTCTTTCAGGGCGAGGCTGGTTTTCAATTCATCACTCTGTCCTGTGTTTACCACAGTGTCTGCCATGTCCTAGATGTGGAGACTCCCAGGATGTCACGTGGCTTAGCCCTTGAGTCCCAAACATCAAGACTGGCAGCCTAGAATAGTAATAAACAGTACTGCCCCAGTAGGTGGAGAATTCTGGGTGCCAGTACTAGCTTTCCTACTTACTCTCTTAGCCTAAGTGTTCTCATCTGTAAAATGGGGGTAATAACAGTTGCCACTGCTCATGGTGCAGATAAAACGACATGATACACTCCAAGCATTTAGCACAGTGCCTGCACATGGGAAGAAGCTGATAAACAATTGCTGAAAACCAACACATCAGAAAAGGGATGCGTGGTATCCTTAATGTTTTCTTTGTGTTTGGCTTTTTAGTCAGGTCTCATAAGGACACGAAAAAATGAATTCCTCATCTCGCCATTACCTCAGCTCCTGGCCCAGGAACACAACTACAGCTCCCCTGCAGGCCACCATCCTCACGTGCTATACAAAAGGACTGCCGAGGAGAAGGTCCAGCGTTGCCATGGCTACCTGAGCTCCAGCGGGAACTCTGCTGGTCACCCCCCAAGTCGCACTCCCCACACAACTTGGAGTCCAGAAAGAAAACATCACCATGGAAGGTTGCAAAAGCAGCATTTTTGTGGACGACGCAAGAAATGTATGTAAGGAAACTTCTTCTTGTTCTGTTCCTCTCTGGGCCCTCGACAGGTTTTCCCAAGTGCCATTGGGTGTGCTGACTTTGCAGGTTAAAATTGGGCTACACGAAGCCCCCACTGAAATTAATCTTGGAGATGAACCAGAAATCATCCCTGTCAGACAAAAACTGGGCGATCATTTTTTCTAAGTTAAACTGGAAAGATTTATTTTCCTCTTTTAACATCTTTTACTTTTTAGTCGAAGGTCCCAATATTATTTTAGTTTCTGTACCCGTGAGAAAAGGACCCAGTCTTCCAAATGATGAAAGAAATCAGAGGTGAATTCCCAGGTGTGGTTGGGCGTTCCTTTTGAGGATTTGAGGGAATGACTTCCCAGTTAATAAGAATATTGGCACCTGATTGGAGGTGGCGATGGAACATAAGGACCCTTGGACTTGGTTTGTGACCCGGGCCCAACCGTCTGCATTTTTCAGACCAGCAGTGTCCAATAGAAATATAACACCTGCCCCAAATGTAATTTTACATTTTTTAAATGCCACATTAAAAAATGTTTAAATGGGTAAATTAATATTAATAATATATTTAACACACTGTATACAAAATATCTCAACATGTCATCAATATAACCAATGAAAACAAATTAAAATGAAGTATTTTATATTCTTTTTACAAATTAAGTTTTGGAAATCTATTTATTTAACACTTCGAGAACAATTTCAAATCAGACAATAAATTCTCACCAGAAATACTTAATCTGTATCTAGATTTCATAAAATTTAAAGTTCAAGTTTAAAAGTAGACTTACATAGTCAAACTGTTCCAAATATGCTTAAGGTTTTCAACAGCTGAAACAAATATTACTTTTTAAGTGTAAACTAAAATTAATAAAAATTAAATAAAATTAAAAATTTGGTTCCTTCAGTGGCACCAGCCCCATTTCAAAGTCTCAGGAGCGATGGGCAGCACATGACTAGCTAGTTGGACAGAGCAGCGAGGTGATAACCCACGGAGAAGAGGAAGTGGTACCCCTGCCATGCCGATCAGGAGCAAAATGCAAGACAGTTTCTACCGTTTTAATTAGTTTTGGGGATTTGGGTGTAACTGAAATATCCTTTTTAAAGAACATCTATTTGACATGAATTTATAATAGTAGTGGTATTAATTAATGATAGTAATGATATTTATAGTGGCAATGATATGTATTTTTTTTAATTAATTAATTTATTTATTTATTTTCGGCTGTGTTGGGTCTTCGTTTCTGTGCGAGGGCTTTCTCTAGTTGCGGCGAGCAGGGGCCACTCTTCTTCGCGGGCGCTGGCCTCTCACTATCGTGGCCTCTCTTGTTGCGGAGCACAGGCTCCAGACGCGCAGGCTCAGTAGTTGTGGCACGAGGGCTCAGTAGTTGTGGCTCGTGGGCTCTAGAGCGCAGGCTCAGTAGTTGTGGCTCACGGGTCCAGTTGCTCCGCGGCATGTGGGATCTTCCTGGACCAGGGCTCGAACCCATGCCCCCTGCATTGGCAGGCAGATTCTCAACCACTGCGCCACCAGGGAAGCCCCCAATGATATGTATTTGATATGAGATATAAGAGCTAATCTTTAGAGCAACCTTATGGTTGGATATTACACTCTTTTCATTGATGAGGAAACTGAAACTCAGAGTCATTTATCAAAATGGCCTACTTGAGGTTTTAAATCTAACTCTCAATGATTTGATTTTTTACTTTCTCTCTGTGGAGCGTTGAGTTCACTATAATGACTATACCAGTTGTTAAAGTATTAAAATATATCTATATTAATAGTACATACTGTCCTGAGCTTTTCAAATGCGTTTTCCTTCCCAGCAACCCTTGGATCTGTCACAGTCCAATAACTAAAGGGGTCGTGCTTAATCCAGCGGGTACTTCCGGGTCTCTGCTCAGAGACTGTGGCCAATATCCATGCCTGCACCTTATCTATTACAAAGTATTTAATTTTAAATATCACTTCTGACTATGCTGTCTCCCCAGCAACTAAATTAATATCAGGTCAAAGAGCCCTTATTGACCACTTATTTTGTGCTACATTCAAGTTTGTGTTGATGAAACAAGAACATGGGCAGTGTTCTACAGGATACATATTTCTAAATTTTATTTAGAAAATAATATACAAAGTGTGATAATGAATTCAGAAGCAAAGGATAATGTCTTGTTTCTGCAGTTTCTTAGCAATAAAATAAAATGAGCATTTCCTTCCCACAATACTGATTTTTCTTGACCGGCTCTTCCAACTAGAATTGTAGCTTGTTTTCTTTGACTCTTTAGAAGAACATTTTTGAGTTACTGAATCCATTTGTCTGTCTATCCATCCATCCATCCATCCATCCATCCATCCATCCATCCATCCATCCATCCAACCTTCTTTTGAAAGAATCTCTCTTGACCATAAATTAGGTCCATAGCCCCAGGACAGGTACCAGTGGCATCATTTATCAGGAGGTGAGTGAAGTGTTGGTTACATGGTCTCTCTCCTCCCCTTGTTTAGATTTTTGTCTCTCTCCCCTGGATGATCTCTGCTGATAGCCCTCCAAATGCTCTTCTGTTCCTTGTAGATGCCCCTAAGCCTCCCACAGAGGATACCTATCTCAGGTTTGATGAATACGGGAGCGCAGGGCGGCCCAGAAGATCAGCTGGAAAGCCACAAAAAGGCCTAAACGTGGAAACCCTTGTGGTAGCAGATAAGAAAATGGTGGAAAAGCATGGCAAGGCCAATGTCACCACGTACATTCTCACAGTCATGAACATGGTAAGGGAGATTGTCAGGACCCCAACCCCCTGCCTCTCCAAGATAGCTAAAAATCATGGAATTCCCTCGCATGGGTTGAATAGCAGGTGTAGCCACACGATTTTATTGAAAAAAATTAAATTTGGAGGAAATTGGCTTCATGCATACATGTATTTGGTAAAATCAAAACATACATGTTTATATATATGTCTGATTGATCTCCCCTGGCAGTTTTGGACATTTTCAAATTTTGTTTCTTTTACTTTTGTTTGATTTCAATTTGTTGCAACAGGTTTCCAGCCTCTTTAAAGATGGGACCATTGGAAGTGATATAAACATTGTTGTAGTCAGCCTTATTCTTCTGGAACAAGAACCTGTAAGTGCCAAACTTCATTTACGTCATCATTCATCCTGCCCTTCAGGATACACTTATTGAACACCTACTGTGTGCCAACCCATGTCACTGTCATTAGAAATTCAAATTTGAAAATTTCAAATTACCCTCAAGGAAAGTACAGTCTAATAGGGTTGTGCATTTAAATACTAAAACATCACAAAATAATTATTTATATATAAACATACAAAATATATATGCAATATTTTTCAATATACAGTGATAGCCAATAGGATTAAATGTGCATATATAATATGAATACAAAAGTAAAACATAGATATTGCGTTATATAAATATTATGGAAGCTTCACAAGGAAAGTGCATTTGGTAAGAGATTTAAAAGTTAGCTGGATTTTGCAAGTTGGAGATGCTGGGTAGGTACAAAGGATATTTTGAAAATATACTGAAAATAAGTCATCTGAAAATTCTGGTGGTAAGCCTACTGTCTTCTAAAACCAATCACCTTAGGTAGTACTACAGAAACTAAACAAGGAATATTTAACTGCCCTTGACTTGCTTACAGTGGGATGCAAGACAACGTATAATAAAGTGTTAAGTTGCATGTCACCTACTGCTTTGTAGTGTTTTGATGTTGAAACTGTATTTTCTGAGGTGGGGATTACCAATCCAACTATTTTTAAGTCCCCTGAGGCTTTTCCTCTCCATCTGTAACTCCAGTAATGAATGGACAAAGCAGAGAGTCAGAGACCAGACAAAAACGATCCTAATTGCCCAGGTCTATAGCGCTACAGAGGTTAACAACGTATCAAATTATTCTTAGAATTTTGGAAGGGCAGAAAAGGTGTGTGTTGTTCGGGAGACCCTTCTGTCTAACTTACCACTCACACTTTGCCCAAGGACTCAAAGTCAGCAACATCCTAATTCACTGATAATTAAAGATTTTGCCTAAAACCCCTCAATTCGACCCAAGTCAATAGTTCTGAGAAAACATTTTGATAAAAATTATTTGAAGACTAGGTCCTTTCTTACCCTTTAGAATATTGTGGCTATTTGTTTCTTCATCCATTCAGTGAGCTTTCGTTTTATTGATTGATGGATTGTAACCTATGATGTGCCAAGCCCTTGGCTGGAAATTTTGACGTAGGGGTAAATAAGCTATGGTCAGTACCGTCCTCATGCTTTGCTGAAGAAGTCATGGAACTTTATCCCCATTAATTAATAATTATGTTCTAAAAGTAGTAACAGTTCTATAAAGATGGTACCAGCGTGAGATGAACAAAGGTGTTTCTAACTGATACCAGTTTATTTGTTGGAGAAACACAGTTGGTCATAAAGCACACTACTGAAACTCTGTAGTAACTATCAATATTGTGAGCATTTACCCAAAATATTTTTAGTTTTTTTTTTTTAATACCAATATGTCCAGCCTTAGCTCAGATGTTTTCCTCTGCTGAGCCTTCCCCCAGAAACAAGATGCTTCTGTGTTTGCCTGTACAAATGGAATGATGCAGCATTCTCATCTCTGTGACAAATTCACACTTTAATTTGTGTGGGTTTCCCATAGGGAGGATTATTGATCAACCATCATGCAGACCAGTCTCTGAATAGTTTTTGTCAGTGGCAGTCTGCCCTCATTGGAAAGAATGGCAAGAGGCATGACCACGCCATCTTACTCACGGGATTTGATATCTGTTCCTGGAAGAACGAACCATGTGATACTCTAGGTATGATACGAGCAAATGCTTCATGCACACCCATGTTAGCTAAAAACACAGTCTGGAAACTTTCTATTGGGTGGGTGGCCCTTAGGATTCTTAATAAGGAGACTTAATCTGCAAATTGTGGAGTATCTTCATTGTACCCTCTGCTGAACATTGTTCTTTTTAACTGAACTCAGTGTGGAATGGGGACCCCTTTACTTTATTCCAGTTGTGTTTTTCTTTATTAAACCTTTTGATGATCCTTCAGACATGAGATAAATTGTCATTTAACTACATAAGTTGTAGGTTATTCCAGAAGCATCTTGACTGCAGAACTGGATAGATGGAAAGAACTTGAATGGTCTCCGTGACACTCAGCTATGCCCCTAGATAGCACGCTTCTTTTAGAAAGTTACTTGAACTTTGAAGGACTCAGCTCTTCCATATTTGTACAAGACAGTGAATAAGAACTCTATCGTTCACATCTATGTTATATTTTCTAGTATAGTCTATTGCACACAGTAGGAATTCAACAATTTTTTTAAATGAATTGATGCTCATCTAGATCGGGGTGGGCAAATGTTTTCTGCAAAGGGCAAGACAGTAAATATGTTAGGCTTTGCGTGTGTCATCCAAGCTCTGTTGAAACTACTCACTTCAGCTGTATTAGTGAAAAAGACAATATGTAAACAAGTGAGCATGGCTGTGTTCCAGTAAAACTTCCTTTACTAAAACAGGCAGTGGGAGCCATATTTTTCAGACACAACTGATAGTCCAGATTGATGGTAAAAATGTGGGGGAACTGAGAAAAGTTTACATGATTTACTCCCATTTTTTTCCTCAAAATATATTTTTCCTTGAAGTGCTTTATAATCCTTCAAAATATATTAAAGATAAAAGTAGATTGGACTTTTATGGGCTTCCCTGGTGGCACAGTGGTTAAGAATCCACCTGCCAATGCAAGGGACACGGGTTCGAACCCTGGTCCGGGAAGATCCCACATGCCGCGGAGCAACTAAGCCCGTGTGCCACAACTGCTGAGCCTGTGCTCTAGAGCCCGCGAGCCACGACGACTGAGCCAGCGAGCCACGACTACTGAAGCCCGAGTGCCTAGAGCCCATGCTCTGCAACAAGAGAAGCCCTCTCAATGAGAAGCCTGCACGCCGCAACTAGAGAAAGCCCGCGCACAGCAACAAAGACCCAACACAGCCAAAAATAAATAAATAAAATAAATTTGTTTAAAAAAAAGTAGATTGGACTTTTAGATTTTTTTATTTTTTGTATTTTTCAAATTCTCTGTAATGCCTGTATTATGTCCTATAAAATAAGTTTATTTTAATAGTTCACGATTAATCACAGTCTTCAAAACACGATGCATGACTGAGAATCAACCATTTGGGGTATTGTTCCGTAGGCTGGGTTTTTATGATGGGGGTGATATACATTCAGTCATATTCTGAGCTTGGAATTTGCAAAGTGACATTTGATAGCCCGGTGCATTGTTGCTGTTTTGAAGAGGGATTCTGAGAAGAGGTAGTTTTATCAGTCAGTCAGAGACCAAAATTTATGGAAAGACTTGGAGAAACGAGTACAGTTATGTTAGGACATAACCCTAACAACTGGTCTATAAGTCACTTATTTAAAGCAGCATGTCCTAATGCAAAGAGCATGGGTGTTGACTTCGAATATGTCTGCACTTAAATCCTGAGTCTAGAATTTATGACTGTGAGATCTTGAGCAAATTAATTCACCTTTCGGAGCCTCAGTTTCTAATATATAATTATACACACGTAGATGTATACGAGGCATATAGGACAGTGTGTGGTATTTAACTGCCATTTATTTAGCGTTGATGATGATGGTGCCATCCATGATGTGTGCCTATACATTAGGTTTACCAGATGACCTCACTTACATCATGGCAGCAAGGTGGATGCAGTCAATTCACAAGCATATATTTCATACTCTTGGGTACATATCCTTGTTCTACTAGTTATGAAGATCCACACTTGGGAAGAAAGGCATTCAACACTATAATGTAGTTCAAGATAAACTCGAGAACAGGCCGGAATGATTTTATAACTGCTCTTGGAAGGAGGTAGTTTTGGGGAACAGGAACATTTATCACATTATAATGAATAGGAGAAAAATAAAGTTAATCTGTTAACACTCTTTAGGCCTTTTCATGTTATCTGCTTTGGAGAAAAATGAGGATGCGTCTCTTAGAAAATATACCTTGTTTTCTCTTAGAAAATACACCTTGAGCTTTGATGCTAATACTACCATTAAGTGACTATTTTACATTGGTTTAGCTATCATTTTAGCAATTGTTCTGACCCAAATAATGAGCTTAGATCAGGCATATAAATATGCTGTGACTTGCTATCCATCCTATATATAAAATGGGAATTACAATACTCATACTGCCTTCATACAGTTGTTAGGAGGGTCAGTTGATGACAATATCTTTTAAAAGCAAGAAAGTATTAAGTCCTACTCTTATCTATTTAGAGAGGACAGAGAGGCGTATACCTTTAGTGTTTTTCTACCGAAAAAAGAAAATACATTAATCCTTTAAAACTGTGCAGAACATTTTGAGGGCATCAGAAATGATCAGGTATCTGTGTGTGTTCCTTTTGACTTTGGGTTTGAAATTGCTCTTTCAACAGGGTTTGCCCCCATCAGTGGGATGTGCAGTAAGTACCGAAGTTGTACCATCAATGAGGACACGGGACTTGGCCTGGCCTTCACCATCGCTCATGAGTCAGGGCACAAGTAAGTGACCCCTTGATACACCACTTTATATGAAAACCAGTTGGATGATTCATTGACATTCCTCTAATGATTATTATTGATCTGGGTAGAATAAATAGGATAAATCTTGTATAAAGCTTAGAATAGTACTTGACTATGAGAAGGGCTCAATCAAAGGCCAGTCATTGTTGAGGCTTTTGTTAAAGAACATTTGATAGCTACTCAGTGTTACATTGTGTGCATAAACAGACTGCAAGTTATCTAATGGATCCTCTGGTCATTTAGGCATGTGTTTATTTTCTTCCAAGTTTTGCGGCAGTAAAGATACTTTTAGTTCATTATACTACAGAAATAATCATGGGGACATGTCAATTCGCAGAATGTAATGACATGTTAATTGTTTAAAAACTTCTGTGTATGCTGTATGTGTATGCTGGATATTCTTTTCCTCGGTGTCATTGCATGTCCTTAATATTCTTTTAATTTAATTCTTCTGTGAGAATAGGGTTAGAAAGGAGGAATAAGAAACCTAAGAGTAATGAGATGAATGTATTTTATGACGCATATAACCTGGTACACATACAGTTCTACAGAGAATTTTCAAACATTATTTAAGCAGTAGCATCTATATTGGAATAAGCATACTGCTTCACGAAATGACTGTTTCAGAGGGTGTATGAGTTTAGGAGTGTATGTATGTGTGTCTTGTGTTCAGCATTTATATTGAATGCTCGTTTTCAGAGCATCAGTTAATTTCTGACTTAAAAATAAAAGCAAACGCGATCTATTTTGCAACTATAATTTATATTTTGGTATTTTGGTATTAGTGTGTCTTGTGAGCTATTTATTATCTTCAGAAAATTTGAATCTTGACCATTACTGTTATCCAACAGTCACCCAGCATTTTATATCTATGCACAACTGCTTTCATAGCAAGATATGAATGAACCAGTTTTATTGGAACAGTGGTGCAAAAATGCCCATTAGGCACAAGGTCCCTTTGATAAGTGCAGGAAATAAAATATCTATGAATGTCAAATATACATCTAAATTTGTTTCACCAGCATGAGGTCCACATGAACCAGTCTTCTCACTTTTAAAAAAGTATTGGCCTTTAGGGACTTCCCTGGTGGCACAGTGGTTGGGAATCCACCTGCCAACGCAGGGGACACGGGTTAGATCCCTGGTCCAGGAAGATCCCACATGCCGCAGAGCAACTAAGCCTGTGCGTCACAACTACTGAGCTTGCACTCTAGAGTCCGCGAGCCACAACTACTGAGCCCGCATGCCACATCTACTGAAACCCACGCACCTAGAGCCCGTGCTCCGCAACAAGAGAAGCCACCGCAATGAGAAGCCCGCGCACCACAACAAAGAGTAGCCCCCACTCGCCACAACTAGAGAAAACCTGCGCACAGTAATGAAGACCCAGCGCAGTCAAAAATAAATAAATTTTTTAAAAAAAGTATTGGCCTTTAAAAAATGTAATCATCCTTGGTCATGAGTTAAAGTTACCAAAATCAAAATCCAGCACGTTAGTAAGGAAAACCAAAGACATTCTCCAGGTGGGGTGAGGAGAGTCAGAGGTAGGAGGAAGAACAGATACAATGGAAAGCACATACTCAAATTCTAAATAACATGGCCTAACAGAGTTAAATTTTGAAACAGACAATTCATGAGATTTTGACAAGACTTTTGACGTGTGCTAAAGAAAACGCATGTTATCTTCTAAAAGGGTGTTAAATCAAAGTAAATTAGAAAATTAAGAAATTTCAAGTTCAAAATTCAATTGAAACTTGGTTTTCTTATGTCCGTAAAACCACAGTGAAATGCTGATTTAATGACCTTCTCCTCTTAGAGTAATGGCTTTGATCTCTCCCCACCTTATCCCCATTTCTGTGATTCTTACTCTTTCCTGTGGTGCTTTACATGTAAATTGCCTTCTGCTTTTGACTTTCACAAATATATTTAGAAAGAGTGTCTCCCAAACAGACCCCCTTAGTTTCCTGGTTAGGTACAACAATGAACTGAATTGGACAAAGTGGAGGATGGGAAAATGCTTTCCCACGAGTGTGTATTGAGGTTAATTAATACCTATGTGTGAATCCGTCACCTCTAAAGCCCTGGGGTACTCACTGATAGGACCACAGTATACTGCCATCCTGCCATTCCTTGCCTGATAAATTGGGAGGAATGATGGGAAAATAGCTAGTTTGCAGACATGGGTCACAATAGGATCATATCTATGGTTATAATACAGTTGTTTATTTGGAATAGGCTACCTTCGAAGGATAGCTATATTGATAAATTATTATATCAGAGTAGCATGCTTATTTCCACAGAAATCCTACCTGCCTCTTAAAAATATGTTCTTAGGAGACACATTTTACTCCTCTAAATAATTAGGCTAAGAACAATCTAAATCAATGATAAATTGGTGTATCCCTCCGTTCTCTACCTCCAGAGAAAAGTCACAGAAAGCTTTTTTGGGTACTGAATTTTTTGGAGATGACCAAAGAAGCTTATTTCCCCATCCCCTTCCAGTTTAATATGGCCTGAAGTAAGCTCTGACTTTGTGGTGTGTGTATTCCATGTGCATATAAACTTTAATGTCACATTTATGCTACCAGTTAGGAGATTTGGGAGTCATTGAGTCATTGAGGTGTAATGTATATGATTTCTAGGTAAACCACCTAAAATTATTTTTACTCTGTTATTGCTCGAACCTTCTTTGGTGAAATGGGCCAAATTAAAGTCTTCTCAAAAAATGCATTCAAAAGAAGTCCATCATGCGTCTTTAGTAGATGGATTCAACCATTAATTTTCAAAGATGTTTATGACTGTAGGTAGGGGAATTTAATTATATAAAGAGTCTGTGATTTCAGCAATAAAGTGATCATCATTAGAAGTTTATATGTCACACTATCCTTATGCATAAAGAGTCAATAAACAAATATAATCAGCTTCTGTCTGTACTTACCTCCTACTCATTCTGAAATTTCTTACCACAGTTCCATATGGGTGGCAAGAAAAACATTTTTGCTGTTTGGAATAAAAGAATTTGTCTCATCATTTTAGTTTAACTTGGAAATCTTGACCAAAATTTTCTTACCCTTAAAATCTGTAGCACGTATACCATTCTTTGATTTTGTGGCCAAGGTATAATATAAAAAAAGCCCTTAGCATTCTTTAGAATTTTCTACATGAATTTTACAACACTAGATAGTACCTCGTTTTGTCTTTCCCTTTTCTTACAATTTCAATGACTCTGTCCCTCACTTGGGTTCCCTGCTTCTCAATACATCTTTTTCTTCCTCTGCTTACAGTTTGGGAAATGGGTTCCCAGAAGGCTTTCTGTCTTCTTCTTTCTGTTTTAGTTTCGGCATGGTTCACGACGGGGAAGGCAACCCCTGCAGGAAGGCAGAAGGCAACATCATGTCCCCCACGCTGACCGGAAACAATGGGGTGTTCTCATGGTCCTCGTGCAGCCGGCAGTATCTGAAGAAATTCCTCAGGTAAGACAGGCCAGAGCCAAGGGCATTCCCAGGTTTGGAGTAGTGACCGTGAACGGTGCTCAACAGACATGAAAACAAATACTTGGTGGCTTGGTGATGATGATATTGTCATGATTCTTGTTGAAGAAATACAGTGAAGGTCTAATATTGTGCTAAATGCTCCTCATATATTGCCCCATTCAATCCTCACATCGATCCTATTATTATCCTCATTCTAGAGTTGAGGAAATTGAGTCTTAGGGAGGTTAATTGTGCTTAAGGGTCTATAGCTGGTAAGTTGTCAACATAAGACTCACACTTAGGTCTGTTATGACTCCATGGTCTGTGCTTAGAACTCTCTCTCCTCTATGATGTCCAGAGGTTGCTGGATATATTGCCTTTTTACTGTAACTAATTATTTTAATCTAATCAATCAACTCGCTCGTAAGTGTATTAAAAGTGCTAAAATGGTGTGCTTGTGTTACAGTGAATGGAGCCTTGTGTTGATTGGCTGTTTTGTTTGAAATGGCCATGAGCTAGCTCAGTGTCCAAGAGACATCCAAAGGGCATGATGATAGCTATGTAAAATCCCTTCAGTAACTCAAAACTCCTAGATTTCATTAGTAAAATGGGAGTTAGGAAGGTAGCACTATTGGATTCATAGTAAATGATGAACACAGACTTGAAACTCTTTGACATTTCCTTTGATTTTCTTAAATATTATATATATTTGACCATTTTACAACACTAGAGTTGTGGTTAAACATACGTGTATTGTATCATTTTATATGTATGTAGATACAGCTTGTTAATCTATGTGGGCTCGCAGGAACACTCAGGTTCTTATCGCATCTCCCTTTGACCAGATATTAGGGAAACTAACCAAGTTTCTTTGAGAATTATTATTCCCCTGATACTTATTTTTTTGAACCTGTGCCAGTGCCTATTATTTGCAGATGTTTACAGAATTAGCCATACACACAGGCAAGGCTGATTCAATGGAAGGATGTCTAACCAAATGATGCCCCAAAGGATGGTAAAAAATTGACAAGCCTCTCGCTGTGTGACTTTCTCACATAGAAGATTTTCTAATTCATTTTAAATTTATGATCCGGGGCCTGAAGTTTTCTCTTCTATCTCATGTGAGAATGGAATCAATAAATATTATAAATCAAGGTCAATTTAGTATAGATTGAACTTCCATCATTTTTATGATATAGTTAAATGCTTTTTTGTGTATAATAATAATAACAGCAACAGAAGCTAACTTTGAATGCTTCCTACGCTGTGGTCATCATGTTACATTGTCTCGCTTGACGTGTTAACAGCTCTTACGGAAGTCAAATTATGTCAGTAATGAGATGTATAAGAGTTGATCTTGATTGCGTGGTTGACTAGGACCCCCATCTGTCTGACTCCAAAATCACACATAACCACCATACTATTTTACCTCTCAGTGACATCCTAGTTTAATTATTTAAGTAAGTGGAGATAAGGTGCTTTCTATGAAAATCCATCCCATTAAGACTGACTTCTTATTTTCTCAACACATCCTTTCTCCTGATTCCCTGATTTGTTTCAAAATCTTTTTAGTTTTTTGCTCATAGAGATTATTTGAGGTAAAATACATCTTTGACCACTGCCCCATTGTCTGTAAAAAAAGCACAGCATGACTTTCAACTCTATGAAGACAAGTAACTGTCTCTAACTAGTTTATTTTGTAACTTTAATACTCACCACAGAGTAGGCACTCAGACAGATTTGTTGCATATTGTTGAATGAGTCTATTGGGGAAAGTTTTCAAATATACTGACTTCTCCCATCTCCTAGTAGGTCAAGCCTCACAAGTTGGATGGCTATAACTTCCAGTACCATGTACAACCCTTTGCAGTTGTGTAAATTTCATCTTCTTAGACGGGACAGGACTCACTCTTTTCACTTTAAGCCTGTACCTATTTCTTTGCCATGTTACATTTTTCTTCACATGAATGCATTCAGAGGTATGTTGTTTTGTGTGGCCAGATCACAGATAGACTTGGTAACTAATAAGGATGTGTTATCACTGCAGTACACCTCAGGCTGGGTGTCTGGTGGATGAGCCCAAGCAAACAGGACAGTATAAATATCCGGACCAACTACCAGGACAGATTTATGATGCTGACACACAGTGCAAGTGGCAATTTGGAGCAAAAGCCAAGTTATGCAGCCTTGGTTTTGTGAAGGTATGTTTGCTTGTGATTTCAAACTTACATTAAGATTCTATTGTGTGTCTGTGTATCTACCAGAAGAATAAACATTTGGTTTGCTAAGGCCAAGGGTTAGAGTCTGGGTTATCTCTAAAATGTCATCTGTTTGGCGTGATAATTAAGTGGCAATTTTACTGTCAGTGAATTATCCAGGCTTATCCCCTGTAGACCATGCCTGGTTTAAATACCATCTGACTGCGTCCTTGGAAGAAAATTCCTCCTCTGTAGACAAAGATTTTATCACAAGTAGTAAATCTAGATACAATAGCTTTTACCTACTGCTCGTAACTGTTTTTGTTATCATTGTTTCATATTCCCTTTTAATGTAATTCATATAAGATCATCACCACCTCAGAGGACATACATATGCCTTTTACAGTAATATGAACACAATCATTGGCAGCTAACTTTTTTTTGTATGTGTCTTGAGTAATCTTAACACTTTTTTTGTATGTATGTTGAATAATCTTTTGTCTTTTGAGTATCAAGGTGTATCTTGAGTAATCTTAACACAATTTTTGTGTCATCTTTCATTCAAGAAAGACTTACATGTTTTGTAAATAAGTTGATTTGTATAATTTCTTTCAGATTCCGCATATAAGTGATATGATATGATATGATAATTGTCTTTCTCTGTCTGATTTACTTCTCTTAGTATGATAGTCTCCATGTCCATTCATGTTGCCACAAATGGCATTATTTCATTCTTTATTATGGCTGAGTAATATTCCATTGTGTATATATACCACATCTTCTTTATCCATTCATCTTTGCTCTACACCTGAAAGTAACACAACATTGTTAATCAACTATACTCCAATATAAAATTAAAAGTTAAAAAAAAAAGAGAGACTTACCTTTCTGTGAAAAAGATATATGGGAACATGCAAAAGTCCAGGACGTAGAAATGGGAGAAACATGGTTCCAGCTGGTTGACAACTACATCACTGACCATCTCAACATCCCTAAAAAGTAGAATCATTTTTAAGTTGGTTAATTCCTAGTATCCAAAGAGAAACGTGGAAATTCTAGGTATCTGGATACATGGAAATTTTGGAGATTTATAGCTCCTCTTCCCCTCTCTATTCCTATTCCTTCTCCTCCTCCTTTCTTCTCCCTCTTCCTTTTTCTCCACCACCATCACCACTACCATTACCACCATCATCAGCAACACCACCGCCATCGCTATCGCCATCACTAATGTCCTCCGTCACCACCATCCACCATCACCCTCCAGCAATTGCTAAGTGAGGCTCTGCTCCACATAAGGCATTCCACTTAGAGACTTATTTTACTTTTCCTCAATCTTCACAACAACCTTTTGAAGTGAGAATTATCACCCACTTTTTAAGTGGAGCTCAGAGAATGTATTCCATTTGCCCAGAGCCACAAAAAAAAGCTTCCTTGGTGGAAGCTAAACAAATCGCATCACCCACATTGATGTTAAGCTTCCTGCTCTTCATTAGTTAACACCAGTGTTTCCTAAACTTCAGCATTAACATTCAGTCCTTAACAATTACCTTTATTAGTTGTGCCATATCTCTGTATTATTTTTCACTTGTTGCTTTTCTATGAATCAACTCACTTTAAAAAAATAAAAGTCCAGTCCTAAGAAATAATAACCACCATATCGCCGGTTTGACATGGGACTGCATATTTTTCTAGTGCAATTTAAATGCGTAACCATTAGAAAAGTGTATGCATACACCGTCCACATTTTTTGGTGTATCCTCCATGGTATGTGGATCTTAATTTGGCAAACGCTAGCGAGCTGGAGAAGGCTGAACACGGGACAAATTTGGGGGGACAGCTGGGGAATTTTGTTTTGGACATGTTAAGTTTGAGATGCTTGATAGAGTTTGATATGCAAGGACCATTAACATTTTGAGTATGTCACACTTCCCCTGAAGGGGCATCCAATCTTTAGAATACAACAGGAGAAGGTGGCCAACCAGGGACAGGACAGAACAACATACAGCATTGAGACTCTTTCCTTAAAGAGTCACATCCAAGCAACATGAGACCTTTGGAGTCTCCGTGGTTATTTTCCTTTCCCTTAAATTATGACTTAAGTCTAGAGAATTATATAGATAAGGAAAAGTTAGATGAATAGGTTGGGGGAAAAAAGAGGGAAGAATAAGCAAAAAAGTGCAAACTCTCAATTCTGTTTACTTTAAAAGGAAGCCTTCTCAGATGGCTCTCGGGTCGTCAGAGCATGTCGTTGGCTATAATTACGCTTGACTTCTGTACTTCACCACAAAAGAAATAACATGTTCATACAGCCTGTCGTATTTCACTCTGGAATCCCTGTGTTTTTGTGTTTTGCTTTATTTTCCTGGTCTTCTCCAGCTGCCCCCTTTCCTTAGCCCTGTGGCTTGGCGTTGGCTGTGGAATGGGGGGGTCTCCTCTGCTTTGGTCCACCCTGGGGTCATTTTGGTGGCTGCCATATAAGCTCTGGGTGTGGGTTATGGCTTTCCCCTGGCTGTAAGAGGGAAAACAATTTAATTCTGAAAGCCTTTCGAACTGCGGCTTTGTTTCAATGGTTACCTCCCTTTCCTCCATTTTGATGTAGATTGTCCTTTTCCCAACTTAACTTGTCCCCCCTATGACCCAATATGGGAGCACACGGAGATGATGAACCTCATTCATTTTGTTGGAAGGCTGCCTCAGGCTCTCTACCAATGTCAGTAGCAGGTCCATTTCCATGGGAAATGTTTCCATATTGTGTCTTCTGAGCTGTGTTGAGCTTTGGAAATAGTATGTGTGGTGCCTATCTGGGGCTGCTGCTGGTGGTGGTGTTTCCAAGCAGTGTCCTGGAGGTCCTTCCCTTCTCTTTTTGGGAGAAGAATTTTATGGTCCCTGAGACCAGGCTCACTGCCTGTATCTCTCGTTTCCCTGTGTTTTCTTTTCTCAGTCCTGTGGAACACTTTTTTTGTGAAATATTTCTAAGTATGTTCTTTGCCATATTTTCTAACCATGAAATCTCTATTAACTGGAATGCTTGGAGAATCAGGTGCCTGCCTGGTTCATTGAATTTTCAGGAGTACAACAAGTGACCACAAAAATCACTTTGTATCCTCCCTCATCATTACTATTTTCCCAAAAATGGATGTGTTCACTTTCTACCTTAGTCAATAGAATGTGGTGAACAAAATGGAATGACTTCGGCGATTCATGATTTTGACATTCCATTAATGATGTCATTCTGAAAAGCAACTCTGCCTTTTGAGCTGGAAGGAATCTGGTTCAGTCCCCTTCCTTTATTTTTTTCTTTTTTTAATTATTTTTTTATTTTTGGCTGCGTTGGGTCTTCATTGCTGTGCGCAGGCTTTCTCTAGTTGCAGCGAGTGGGGGCTACTCTTCGTTGCGGTGCGTGGGCTTCTCATTGCGGTGGCTTCTCTTGTTGTGGAGCACAGGCCCTAGGCGCATGGGCTCAGTAGTTGTGGCATGGGGGCTCAGTAGTTGTGACTCGCAGGCTTTAGAGCGCAGGCTCAGTAGTTGTGGCACACAGGCTTAGTTGCTTCGCGGCATGTGACATCTTCCTAGACCAGGGTTCAAACCCATGTCCCCTGCATTGGCAGGCAGATCCTCAACTACTGTGCCACCAAGGAAGTTCCCCCACCCCTCCTTTATAGATAGGCAGCCAAGGCCTGGAGAAGTTGAGAGCTTTCTAGCATCCATTGATGAAACATCCAGGTCCAGAGCAGTGGTCAAGGATCCGGACTCTAAAATCAGGCCAGTTTGAGTCCTGCCTTTGCCACTTACCAGCTGGGGGACTTTACAGCTTGAAACTGTCAGTATCTTGCTCAGTTTCCTCATCTAAATGAGTTTATAAGAGGAATTAATGTTCACCACTAAATGGTGTTAACGACAGTATTTATTTCCTATGCCTGCTGTAATAAATTTCCACGAACGTAGTGACTTAAAACAACTCAAATTTATTTTCTTGCAGTTCTGGAGGTAGACATCTGAAATGCATCACACTGGGCTAAAATCAAGTGTTGGCGAGGCCGTGTTCCTTCTGGAAGCTCTAGAAGAGAGGCCATTCTCTTGCCTTCTCCAGCTTCCCAAAGTGGCTGGCATTCTTGGGTCATGGCCTCTTCCTCCATCTTCAAAATCAGCAACACCTCCCTGAGTCCTCCCCGCACTGCCACCTCTCTGGTTCTCTTCTGTCTTCCTCTTCCCTGTTTAAGGACCCTTGTGATTACCTTGGGCCCATCTGGAAAATCTAAGCACTTCCCCATCTCAAGGTCAACGGACTAGCAACATTAATTTTATCTGCAACTTTAATTCTCCTTTGCTATATAACATAATATAGCCACAGGTTCCAAGAATTAGGACATGGTTGTTTTGGGGGCCATCATTCTGCCTACTACAATCCAGCATGAGAGTTAAATTATTTCATAGGCCTAGTGTAAGAATTAAATTGTCCAAATGCTTGAAAATTATTATAAAGATGAAGAAGGAATGATGATGATCATTTACACCATTTATCCTTGAGAACAATGCTGTTGAGGCATGTGCTAATTTTATCACTTATTCACAGGTGAGGAAACTGTGGTTTAAAGGGCTTCTGTAACATGTCCATAGGTCCTGCAACCTGGAAATGCAGGACAAGGATTTGAATCAGACATGCATTATTCCAGTCTTGGTCTATTCTACTTAAATGATGATGATGATGATGGTGATGGTGATGGTGATGATGGTGATGATGATGGTGGGGGTGATGGTGATGGTGATGATGATGATGGTGATGGTGGTGATGGTGATGGTGATGATGATGGTGGGGATGATGGTGATGATGATGGTGGGGATGATGGTGGTGATGATGGTTAGAAACCAGATCTCTTAGTTAAAAGGCAAATAGTCTCCAAATTAACTATTGTTACCTCCCAGTCGTTACTAAACACACATGAATATATGGGTAGTGTAGAAATTTCCTGCTTACGTATTTGCTAGGACATATTACTGGTTACCTTGCTACTACTAACTTCACTTGACTCTACTTTCTGGATAATGTCCCATTTCGGCCACCTGAAAATAGAATGTTGTATACAACAGCTTTGGATTTTTTTGTTTTTATTGTATCATCACCCTTGCCATCTCTTTCTTTCCTTTCAGGACATTTGCAAATCACTTTGGTGCCACCGAGTGGGCCACAGGTGTGAGACCAAGTTCATGCCTGCCGCGGAAGGGACCGTTTGTGGCTTGAGTATGGTAAACTGCATACTTGTTAGTTTTTAGTTCTAGAAACTTAATAAAGTGTAGAACCCAAACTATTTGTACTGTTACCTCAGACTGGAACGCTTTGGCTTCATGTATTTTCTGACTTTGCTTTCAATTAACCAGCATTCTTTAGCAGCTATTCTAAAACTCAATGCGAACATAACCGAGTTGGCTCCATCTTTTAAGAAGGTTTCTTTCCTTTTGCCTTTGTTTTCCATTTTTAGATGGAGGCTTGGGTTCACATGTTTCTAGTTCAATGAGCTGGAGGGTTTCATTGTTTACTGTTTGCTTTTTAAACTTGATTCAGTGTAGACAAGCCTTGGGAAGCAGATATTTCCTTTAGTAGCAAAGGAAGAACTGTGCCTCCATACAAAGCCTCTGTGATGCACCTCACAGGACCAGTCATTGAGCTTCTGACATGCCCGATCGCAGCATCCTGTCCCTTATAGCAACATCTCTTGAGGGGCAAGCTGCATCTCCATCTAGGTTGTACAGAAAGTCTTTTCGCTTGCAATTATCTTCAACCCTAAGAACCATTTCTATTACGGAAGATTATGGGAGATTTCTGTGTTTTGAAGGAAGCACTCTCATATATGAGCTTCTATTTTTCTTCCCCTCTCCCAGTAGAGTCTGGAGGGGAAGATACACTTGAGGTCCCAGTGAAATGATCCAGATTTGGGGCGTAACTTTGCAAGACCATGACAGAGAAGCTGTGAACAATGAGAGAGCTGGAGATATTGCATGTTTTTCGGTCTCTGCCATTGGCTCTCTTGAGACAGCCAAGCCTGTAGAAAAGAATTGGCCACTTAACTTGAATTCAATTCCATCATCATTTCTTGACCACTAGATATCGGTGAAATATCTACAGAGATAAATAAAACTCCATTTTATCTCTTCAAACATTTACAGTCCAGTGGGGGAAACTGCACAGAAGCCAATAACTTTGGTTCTTTTTAAACACATCTTCTTGAAGCGCGTAGCTGCTATCGAAGCCCAAGTGAATAAGAGATGAATCCTGCTTGGAAATAGGTGTGCACTTAGAATAAACTGCGATGAATGGGTGCCCCAAGATGGCTGTTGGAATTTGAATTTGAAGTTCTTCAGTTGGGTGAAAGAGAGACTTTTTGGAAGAGACCAGCAATAAAGGCAAAGACACAGACACACGAAATAAATGAATATTCAGAAGATGCTTTCTGCTATTTGTTAAGGCATTTCTTCAATACCTCTAAAAAGATTTTATTTTTTAACTCTTTTTATTTTAAAGAAAATAAACATTTAAAAAATTGAAGCGTCGTATGCGATTTTTAATCAGATGTCCTGGTCTTAGGAAATCTCAGTAAGGATTCTCAGTGAAAATGTGCAGAAGGGTGTTTTAGCTGTGATGATACAAAACAATGAATTAATTGAATATGTAAGTACTGCTCACATCATTTTTATTTTTGGAGTGTCAAAGTTTAGAACTTGCAACTTGAGGATTAGTGGGCATTCTTTCATTAAGAAAGCAACAGCATTAAACATGGGAGGGATGTACGAGAAAAGATTTATATAGTAAATGAGGAAAATAAGTGATAAATGGCATAGATCTAAGGTCTGTTATGTAAATACACCCAGGATCTAGTTCAACAGGGACTAAACTGCTTCTGGATTAGACTTCAGTTAATATAGCATGAGATTAATCAAGCCAGAAATGAGAAAATAGATGTCCTTAGACCACTCCCCCCATCTCACTATTTTGAAACACCAGACTATGGTTATATAATAAACTGTGGAAAAGCCCTTACCTGTAAGGTCACCCTCAGTTGAGAGCATTCTGGTAACTTCCACCCAGCTTCACTCTAGTATAATTACACTGCACTCATAGATATGGTTCTTGGAGTCTTCTTTCCCTAAGGGATGTAATTGGCTATTCATTAGACTGTAAACTCCATGAGGCCAGGGCCATGTCTTGTAGAGCAGCAGTCACCCCATGTTTTGTTTCTTTCTTTCATTGTAACTGAAACCCACCTGAATCCTCCCTGCCCCCTTCTCGCTGGTCCTTCAGTGGTATTTGTGCCACGAATACTGGGTAAACATGTGAGGATATGAAAGTCTCATACTTCTATCTAGGTTATGTGTACGAGGAAAGAAAGGTTTGTGCTTGCTGTCTATTATAAAAGGTATTTGCCCAAGTCATGGCCATTTAATTTGAAATTAGAAGCAGTGATAGAAGTATATATGAATAGATCCATATAACTATATATGTATATATCTTATGTATTACGTTTTATATGTAATAAACACGCAGATCGTGCATGTATGTGTGTATATTCCTATGTATCCCTGATTTCTCTACTGATTAAAAACGCCAGAGGAGACAAATCTCTGAGCAGCTTAACTTGATACTAGGATGAATACTGAAATAAAAGAAAGGCAAACTAGTTGAAGGATCGGAACAGATCTCAAAACCATATTTCTAAAAAATAAAAAAAATTCGAGTTAAGATGCATTGGCCAGTCATTTGCCTCCGAGGTGAGTAGTAAATACGTCCTCAGGCTACTGAGTTTAAACCTGGTCTCAGCTGGTTGTGTAGCTAGTTGGGTAGTTTGACTCTGAGCAAGTTAGTATTTCTTTGCTATATTTCTCTCACTCAGAAAATAGTTATTAACTGCGACGTGCTTTGTGAAGGTTATGTTAGATACTGCATATGAAGTTTTCCCCCATCTTCCCCCCAGCACCACTGTGTGCACACAGAGAAGCAACTTAATAAACTGTAGCTGTTGTTGTTGTTATTATTGGCTCTTGTTATTTTGTCTCAGCCACTGAGCTCAGTGCCTGAGAGACGCAGCCATTCTTGGTGGGGAAGATTCAGGTTCGTGCTTAGGGTTGACAAAATCTTCAAATGACCCATTGCTTCCCCCGTCAAAGTTCTCAACAACGTTATATGATTTAATGCAAACTCTGAAGTAGCAATTAATCCAGGGAAAAGAAAAATGGAAAACAGAAGAATTCATCAGCACATGGCAAGAAGCTGAAGGAAGGAAGCCGTCTCTTGACCTAGTCAAAGCGCACTAGCAACCAAGCCTCACAACAAACCGCCACGAAGCCAAGTGTATCACGGGGGAAAAGTGGAGATTTGAACGCAAAACCAACTCCCCGTAATTCTGTAACCGATCCCCACTCCTTGGCAGAACCTGGCACGATCCAAACCCCAACCCTTTGGATCTAATTGCAGAGGCTTTTAGGCAAGTGTGCAATTATGCTCTAAGTCATGCAGAACTTGCTCGTAATAAAAGCGCCGCAGGGGGAAAAAAGAAAGCACTCCCAGCGGTGAGTGAAAGCCCAGAGGACAGAGGTGACCCGCAGAACTGGACCGGATGGCAAAGGAGAACTCAAATGGAAAGGTCAGCACAGAAAACAGTTCTTGGACTGAGCAGATCACCAGCACACGAGAGACCCAGAGCTGATTCAGAAAAGACACTCAGCTCAAAGTCATCAGAGGGTCTGACACAGGGACCTTTCACACAGAAGGGCAAAGGTGTTACCTAAAAACACAATTTGTGTAGCCTGAAAGCTACTCGGTTTCAACAGAAATGCTCTATAGGGATGATTTGAAACAAAAACGTATGCATACTTATATCTGTCTTTCGGATGTGATAATCGTGATAAATTCTGTGTTCATATCTGAAAACCTGATTCTCCTGGAAGAAAAATGAGCCCAAGGGTTCTCTGAGCCCCATTGTTTCTAAATGTCAAGGGAGGCTCGCCGTCGTGTCTGCGCTGCCTCCGTAGGCGGTAGGGTGGATCCTTATCTGAACGTGTCACCTGGACAGCTCACAAAGCCTGTCATACTCAGCCTTTTGGTGACAAATGCCCCTTCTCCCTAGATGTCAGCCTTTCAAAATGCACGTGGCGAAGTCAGGGTACCGGTGTGTAAGCACAGCCAGCGAAAGGGATACTATCAAGGCATCTGCACGTGCTGTCCCAGGTGGTCTCTGAAAGTCACACGTTCTTTTCACAGTGGTGTCGGCAAGGCCAGTGTGTCAAGTTTGGGGAGCACGGGCCTCGGCCCATCCATGGCCAGTGGTCCGCCTGGTCGAAGTGGTCAGAGTGTTCCCGAACGTGTGGTGGAGGCGTGAGGTATCAGGAGAGACACTGCAATAACCCCAAGTAAGGCTCCGACGCAAAGTCAGTATTTCTAAGGCATGAACCTTCAGCCTGTTACCTATTGCATATTTGTCTGTCTTGTTTATACCTGTTTTTAAGTGTAGTTTTCTTCCATCTGCTTAATAGCAATCAACGAATGAGGGTTTTACTGCTTGTATATAAAGGCTGTATGCACTGGGGGAGGTATGATGGGCAGAAACCTCAAAAGAGCAAAGGAGTTATTCTCTGTGTGACTCTGTTATCACGGACTCCAGTAATGGTGTGAATTACTTTCTGCATCTAAATTAGAGCTGCATGCCTGGGATGTTGTAGAACAGAGAAGCTTGGCTGGTAGACTCTGTATGTGTGTGTGTGTGTGTGTGTGTGTGTTTTGCAAACTGATGAACTGGAGAAAGTATGCTGATTTTTGCCTTACAGGAATGTACATCAACATGTGTTGACAGATCAGCCTGACTTTTCGAGAGAAACCAGAAATCCGAAAAAGTGTTGTGTGAAATTTCCCAATTTTTAAAATATTGACAACAAATTCAATTTTCTTTAGAAAAATAAAATGCTGGGAGGGCTAATCAAAACATCCCTGGGTTGAGATTGGCTTGTGGGCACCATCTGATCTGGTGGTCCTGGGATTCTGAGCTGCCCTCTGTGCTCTGTGAAATGAAGGTGGTTTTAGGTTGCTTTTATCTGCTCTAATTCGCATGTGAAACAAGTGTGAGATGTACATTTCCTGACTGGAGTGGTGATGTCGAAAGAGCTCAGAACTTGGAGATGGAAAGATATGACTCCACATAAGTGGTTCTGTCACTTATTAATTGTGTGGCTTTGGGAAGATGGCTTGAACTTGGAGGTTGGGTTTATGTATAAAATGGAGATGACAGCGCCCACCTCACATGGTCTGGGGGGATTAGAGATTGTGTCTGTAGAATTCCCGGCACACTGGGGAGCATCAAGTGGGCATTCGGCAAAAGGTTCTGGGGTCCATGTGGTTTTCTTCATCCTCATCCTAAGCTCGCCAGGAACACGGGTAACAGAGGGTCAGTCCTCAGAGGCAGCGGGCAGAGGCCTTCCTGATGAAATTGGACTTTGGAGAAGGCTATGGGGGTGAGAAGGAACTGATGGGACCCTGAAAAACTAGTGGATTTAATTTTACCACACGATTCGGTTGGTGGCATAGCATGGAGGTTGAGAACAGAGACTCTCAAGCCCAGGAACCCAAGTGGGCCTCCTGGTCCACCCCTTCCTTGCTAGGCGGCCTTGGACAGCTAACCCTCCCTGCTCTGGGTCCCTCATTTATAAAAAAGGAGATAATAATGGGACCTACCTCAACTGAGCTGGTACCTGTAAAGGGCTTTTCAGAATTGCCTGGCACATGGCAAGCATTGCATACATGTTTGGTGGATTGCAAATTTAAATAAATAATGAAATGAGAGCAAAAGGAAATTTTTGAAAAGACAAATAGTACTTCATCTGAGCTGGATCAAGAGGCCAGTTTGTTCCAAAATGTAAGGGAAGGTTTGGAGATGCTTTGCCCGTGGTTTGTTAGGTGCTTGCAATATCTCAGGCTGATCTAGGATCGCTCAGCTTTGGCACTCTTAACATTTTAGGCTGAACATTTTTTGTTTTGGGGGTTTGTCCTGTATGTGGCAGGGTGTTGAGTAGCAATCCTGACCTCTACCCACTCGATGCCAGTAGGCTGACTCCCCCTCCCCCCAACCTCCAAGTTACGGCAATGAAAATATCTCCAGACTTGGCCAAGCATCCTGTAGGGGGCAAAGTCATTCCCAGCTGAGATGATCTGCTCTAATCAGACCCAAGAACTAGGTCTAATGGTAGGGAGGCTTGTGATATATTTGCAGTTTATACCAGATTATTAAAAACACCCCCCTCATACTTTGAATGTAGCCCGTGTCTTGGTTAGAATTGTTAAAATCATTGTATTACTTTTCATTTTTGCAGCGTATTTCATGGATCTGGTTTTCATACATCGCAGCATTTTTACAATCTCGCTACTTTCCCAAGAAAGAAAGAGATTACCTAATTTAATAACTCTGCTGGTGAAGTGCATGAATGACGCCCCTGAGATTTAAATTAAAACCTCTCTCATATCTGTGGGATTGAGAACACTCATTATAGTAGAGCTTGTTCATGGAAAGAGCACACTGTAACTTTAGAGATGCCTATAAAAGAATTAATCACTCGAGTAGTTCCACGTGGTGCAGTTTTATCATTTTAAACAAGATTAAGGCTCATCAGAATTCTGTTTAATTATGCACGAAGTCACACATAAAACAAGTCAGTGATCGGCTGCTTCAAGACAATCGAATCAGTGCTCCATTATTTCCCATTGTTATCGTAAAGCTGTTTTTTTCTCCCTCTTTCAAGTTACTTATTTCTCGCTTGCTTCAGTTTAAACATTTGGTCTGTTCAGGTCAGCCTAACCATTTCAGTTTTTCACATGAAAAGCAATGTGAGCTTTTCATTGCACAGTAATGATGGTTTTCTCAGAACATAGTTTGTTTCATAAAAAATGAATTATTTCTGGTTGGGTCATGGATTTATCCAACTTCTCAGCTTCAAAAGAATTGAAAGGTTATCTGGTTCTGGAATGGCCAGTACCTGGCACATATGGTCCTTCTTCCTCGTCCCATGTCTGTGACAGACCCTTTTAATTGATCAAAGGCCCCTATCTTCCGCTGGTCCCCACTATGCCTCAGGAGCCTTCTCAAAAGATTTCTCCAGGCATTTGCTCCCAATCAGGTTAAAACAGATACATGAGCTGAAACCTGTTGTTTCATCTAGTTCTTTTGCAAATGGGTAGCCAGGGGAGACAGACGGTCCCATTCAGAGGAGCAGCTCTTGCTCGGGTCACCAAGCTGGACATGGGAGAGTCAGACCAAGATCCCACTGTCTTAATCCTTACAGCGAACATTTTGTCTGGGTCCCTGGAAGAGAGCCTCGTGAAATGCCTATACACTCTGTTCAAGAAAATTAATAGTGAAAATTCAAATAGTAAAATTGAAATAGTGATAAGTAAACTTGCTAAGGCATTCTAGAACTCTCCTAAAACATGAGTCGATTTGAGAAAGAATGTCATACCACTGGAGTCACAGTGCCAGGATAATCATTGAATCATATCTCTGGCCCATTTTTCAACCAGTAAATTCCGGGCTCAGCTGATTATCAGAATCACCAAGTGTGCTTTAAAAAACACTGATTACTTGATATTCCTCATCATGTATTTTTATTGAGAAAGCCTGCAGAGGGCCCAGGAATTTTATTTATGTATACGTGTCCGTGTGTGTATGTAAATCATATATATGTAAATATATGTGTGTATAAATATATATGTGTGTATATATGTATATGTGATCAGCCAGTCAGCCAACAATAACCATTTGTAGTCAGGACTTGGTAAATTATGCAGAAGCAAATATGGGTATACTTTATAGTAGCTTAATACAAAGAAAAAATCAGGAGCCTAGATACTTGTTTTCTGTTTTTGTTTTTGTTTTTAATGGTAAAGAACTCATTGTACCTAGGGACATCATGGTAGAATTTTCTGTTAATTTATCCTAATATTCATGTTCAAAGCTGCAGAAAAAAATGTATCTGTAATTGAGGATTTGATGGCAAAGTCCAAATTCTTGCCAGTCATTAAAAGTAGAAAGCACTTTAAAATAGTTACAATTTATTTGTGCTAGGCAGGCTGTAGACTCTGCCCTAAATTCTTTACCAACATTATCTCAGGTAATCGTCACAGCTGTCCTCATTTTACAGATTAGGTGGTTAACTAAAATTGCCTAAAGTTAAGCTGGGAAAGAGCAGAGACTGTCTCAATTCAGGTCTGCTTCAGTGGCCAAGGCCAGCTCCCTAACCACTGGACGACACTGTCTCCCTCTTGGTCTTCTCATGCCCCACCCCTCTAGCCTAACTCAGTTAAATGCATGCATGGCAGAGCAGGACCAGCATCCAAGAGAGCCCAAAGGTATGAGGTTGAGCTCTGTTCTGGCTCTTTCTAGACATGTGACCTTCACTGAGCACATTTTGGAAGCTCTATTTGCCGTTTTTCACTTCATCTATAAAATGAGGGGATGGCTATATGAGTTTTGAGGTCTTTCCCATGTTACAGTTCCTGAGTTGAAGAAGTCACACGTGGTCCTCTTTCACTCTATTGAATCTGAGTAGTCTAAATGAAGCTTATTTGTAAAATCTCCGACCAGAAAGGCTTGCACTGAGAAGATTTTAATTATGACTTATAAAGATGACCAGGAATAGAGTAAGGCTCTCATAAGGCACTTTAAGGTTTTTCTAAATGCTTTTCGGATAATGATTTAAGAAGTCTTCAGGGATTTAATCTAGCACAGTGACTGCTGAGTGTTTTAGTAGTTGTTCCAGAATGTTTTGAAATAGCTTAAAAATCTCATTCTGGCGGTGTGACACTTCCCGTTTCTGTTGAATCCATTTTAGCATAGGAGAATTTGATAAAATATGCTGAAGCAAATCCAGGGGTGTTTTATAGCATTCTTGTGCTTCCTAAAGAGACAAGGAATTTTAATCACAGAAATTTATTAACTTGGAGCCTTCTTTCATGTTACATGTTTGCCTTGAGCTTTTGTACGAGGTGATCCGTAGTTGGGTTTTAGCCTTAGGAGAGAACTACAAAAAAAGTGGGAGTGAAAAGAAGCAATTGCTTTGTGCCAGGAGTAAGCTGGGTAAGATGTCACTGGTAACTTTCAGTGTGGTGACACTCCTTTTTATTTTGCTTTCTGGTTTTTGCAGTCTGCCTAGCAAGATCTTAAAGAGCTTGCCATTAGGTCATAATTATTTATGTTCTAATGGGATTCCCCACTCTGGAAATCCATTTCCCATTGTGCTTGGCAGGAAAGGAGCAGGCCACCTGCAACGTTAAAAAGTGATTATGCAGATGAAAACAAGGACATGTTTTTCCCCCAGAGTTTAGAATCAGTTAGAATAAAGCACACGTGAGTCTGACAGTCATCAAACTATCAGCTCAGTGACTGACAAAGCTGGATTGGAAAATATGGCATGTAATATCCTCAGTGTCCTGACTGACCTTCTACATCAGGGGTCCCCAGCCCCCGGGCTGCGGACTGGTACCGGTCTACGGCCTGTTAGGAATCGGGCCGCACAGCAAGAGGTGAGTGGCGGGTGAGGGCGCGAAGCTTCATCTGCCTCTCCCCATGGCTCGCATTGCCTCCTGAACCATCCCCTGCCGTCCACCCCCCACCCCGGTTCCTGGAAAAATTGTCTTCCACGAAACTGGCGCCTGGTGCCAAAAAGGTTGGGGACCGCTGTCCTACATCACAGCAGGTGCATGGCAAGTTGTAGGAAGATTATGGGAGTGGTCAGAGATGGGAGACAAGCTGGGGAGGAGTTGGGTCTGCGTTGGAAGAGCTTTGATGCCAACAAAGGGGGCGTGTGTGTTTGCATGTGTAGCACACAAGCACACATCTACATTCACAAGAACATTTAGGTGTGTTTACAGATTGCCCTAACACATGAGGTGATAGGATGAGTGTCAAGAATATGCCTTCATCAGTCTTTATGGAAATCGCCAGAATGTAAAAATTGGCTCAGAGGTGGCAAGTAAGTTTGGTCTAACATGGCGATTGATGAGCAGTGGTAGTGGCTACCCAAGGGCTATGTCGAGAAAAGAAAGCAAAGAAAAAGAAAAATCCTTGATTGATTAGTTATGTCTGCCATGGGTATAAGAAGGGTTGGGACATAAGGGTAGTAGGCTACATATTTGCATTTTTGTAATGGACGGTATACACTGCATACACTGTGACCATGATCATCTTGATTGTCCCTCCTTATATTACTGCCTGTGACTAATAGCCTTTTGATTGCTAGTATTGAAGATCTTTAATTTTCTTTTTAGGCCTCAGTATGGTGGCAAGTTCTGTCATGGCTCCAGCCGTGTATATCAGCTGTGCAATATTAACCCTTGTAATGAAAACAGCTTGGATTTTCGAGCCCAGCAGTGTGCAGAATATAACAGCAAACCTTTCCGTGGATGGTTCTACCAGTGGAAACCCTATACGAAAGTGGCAGGTAATTTGGTCTCTACGAACCTCAAACAAATATGTCTCTATGTGAACAGTAACGTGAATGAACGACACAGAAGAAATTGCTGCCTGTGTAAAAAAGTTTCCATGTTTCCCTTTCATTCCCCAGACCCGTCCTGGCCCAGTTTTTCATTCACTTCTTTAGGTTTTGTTTATTTTTCCACACTTTTTTTTTTTTTCACAAGACACCCCTTTCCTCCCACACGTATAAGTCGAAGAGTTCATGTGTTTGGAATGTACTTATGTTTCTAAACTTACCTTTGACATTTCAGCAATTAAGTCTCCCAGGGATGTTAATTGAAATTGGTATGAATTGTCCAGACGAAAACTCATGAAACCATATATGCCCCATAGAGACACCATGCTTGGTAACTGAGGTGGTAGATGATTACAGGCATGGAAAGGCCTATTTGCAGAGTGTACACACACACACACACACACGCATCATGAATAAAAAATGTCTCTGTATTAAGTTCTTGGTACTTATTATACCTTAAAGTAATGGCTTGTATTTGACCTTTTATGTTGATTTGATTTGATTTTGGTTCAGCATCACAATTTATTTTAGTTACCCTATGTACGAAGTACAAGTACCAAATTTAACGTACTTTGTGTTACCTGTGCAGAATAAGCTGTCACCATTTTGGTTGTTTCCTTTCCATTTTTTCCATTCACTTGCTTTATCAAAACTCATCCACTCGTCCTTTGGAAAAGGGATAAACGTGAATCCCAAGTGTACATATGCAGAATGGGAAGAGACCAAATTTAACGATAATTCACGGGAAATAAGATGGAGCGCTGCTTCTGTGCGAAAGCTCAGAATGAACCTATATAATCAGTGACTAAAAAGAAGCTAATGTAATCAGAGACATCGTTATAACAAGTAACATCTCCAAATCAAAGGGGATGGTACTACAGCTTTGCTCAACAGCAGCCCAGCCGTTGCAGGTGCGTGAATCTAATTCTGTGTCCAAAAGCTGCTTGTCTAAAAGCACAAATTGGGACCGACATGAAAATTCTGAAATCTGTGTCTTAGGAGAAAGCAGTGAGGGACTGACAGATGTTGACTGTAGGAGAGAAACTAGTTACCTTCAAAAATTCAAAGAGAGATTGAACAGAGGGAGATTTCAATTTATTGGAAATTGCTTCTGAAAACAGAATTTATTCACATGCACAGAAATTCCTATGATTCCTATGGCCGTGTCCTCAGAGAGACCTTCCTTCCTGTCATTTTCTGAATCGTGTGCCCTGCTTTATTCTTCATTGCTCTTGTGCGAGAACTGATATTGTATTGGCATTTATTCATTATCTTTCTCCCCACAAGAATTATTAGGTTCCCCAGGGTTGAAGCCTTTGTCCGTTTTGAGTATGCTTGTATCTTCCTCATCTCAGACCAGCACTTGGAACATACTTATAACTTTTGGAACAAATGAATACATAAATATCAACTGTCCTTAATGGAAGCGTGTCCCATCCTGAGCAGTGAGTGCTCTATCACTAGAGACATTCTATCAGGAACTAAGAAATTATGTAGGAAGGGTACCATGCAGCAGGTTCCCATGGACATTTAATAGCCAAATAGCCACAGTTGCTCTCAGTTCTGACACTTGCAGACTTATTTTCTCTTGGCTGTATTCGCCCCTAATTCCATGTTTCTCATCTATGGTTCTTTCTCCAAGACTCTCTTGTCCTTCCTTTGCTTTGTCTTCTTGGATAATCCGTGGTCTTTCCCACATCTTCCTTTAAATATAGTGTGCACAGAATCTGTTGTTATCATTCTTTAGATAAGTTGTGGGTTGAATACATAAAGAGAAAGTGAAGCAGATAAACTTTGTGACTTATAAAATGGTTTTTGATTTCAAATTTCTTTCACTAATATTATTGCAGTTTTTACCAGGTAGGGAGCCTGGCATTTCATTCATTCACTCAACAGATGTTGACTGAGTACTTACTGCCTGGGAGACACTCTGCTAGATACAGAGGCGAGTACATTGAATAAAACAGAGACCCCAGGGACTTCCCTGGCGGTCCAGTGGTTAAGACTCTGTGCTTCCACTGCAGGGGGCACGGGTTCAGTCCGTGGTCAGGGAACTAAGATCCCACATGCCGCTTGGCCAAAAAATAAAAATAAAGAATAAAAAACAGACACCCCAGCCTTAGGGTTGCACATCCTAGAGTGCGAGACAGAAAAGTTAAGGCCTTCTCATCCTTCCCTCTTCTCCTTTTGATACTTATTTAAAATCGAAAAGACTGACCATGATTTGAAGGTCTGTGCCATTCATGCAGTTAGGGAAAAATCAGGGGAAGAATTTATTCATAAACGTAGACAGTCTTTGTCTTCCAGTGATGAGTTTTCTTCTTCTTGTTTCTTTTTTTTAATTGAAGTATAGTTGATTTACAATGTTGTGTTAGTTTCAGGTGTACAGGAGAGTGATTCAGTTGTGTGTGTGTGTGTGTGTGTGTGTGTGTGTGTATATATATATATGTATATATTCTTTTTCAGATTCTTTTCCATTACAGGTTATTACAAGATATTGAGTATACTTCCCTGTGCTATGGAGTAGGACCTTGCTATTTATCTGTTTATATATAGTAGTGTGTATCTGTTAATCCCAAACTCCTAATTTATCCCCCCCTCAGCTTCTGTGTTTCTTTCTAATAGACTAGTTCCTAAACTTTCCCAGGAACCTGTACTGGAAAAACTGAACTTTCTAGAACTTGTTAATTCCTGGGAATGAGGGAGAAAAAAGAGGGTAACATGTCTTCCAGCTCCCTAATCTCATATGCACGGGGTAGGAGGCGTGAGATAAAACTTCTATTAGAAAGAATTCCTAGGTGAGAAAGAAAAATAGAATCCATCCACATGGCTGCATATTTGGACCATAATAATTTCACTGCTTTCATATTTTTGACTTTGTCTTTTATTGAGAGGTTTTATGAAGCACAACCGTTTGCAAACTGTTTACACGTTTGTTGTAAAACTGTTATCAGGGATATCACACAGTCGCACATCAGGTCTCATAGGAGAAACGTCATCTGGAATTCCTGGCCAAAAAAGAACTGTTTCTGTTGGAGAAATAGGCACAATAACTGCTTTCTGGTAACAAGTGCTCTATAGAGATAATACTTCTTTGTTTTTGCCTGTGATACCAGAAACTTCTCAGGGACTTAATGATCAATAAAAATTACATTTTTTTAGCCTTAATGTTTAGTTTGTTTGCTTCCTCCTCCTTTTCATGATATGATTCTTTTCTATATGTTTTCTAAACATTATTGACCATATGCCTTTTTTCCAAAGTGCCTAGAATTTTCCCTCTTAACAGACTGAATAAATATGTAAAATAATCTGTGTCCTAAATCACAGTCAGCAGACTATGACTTGTGGGCCAAATCTGGCCCGTTTTTTAAAAATAACGGTTTATTGGGACACGGCAATAGTCCTTCATTTACATATTGTTAATGGCTGACCTCAGGGCCTATAAAGCCTTAAATATCTACCATCCAAGGAGGGTAGTGACACAACCCACCAGTCACGTGTATTATGGCTCTTACTCAGGATTAGAAAAATAAAATTCTCATGTATCAATGTTAAAGCAGACTTTATATGGATTACTAAAAGGAATTCATATTTTTAAAAGCCACACACATCTGCCCTCGGGCACTCCCGTGCACACACACCGCCCCCCCCCCCGAAAACTGTGTGTAACATTTTCCATCTTGATCATAATAGCTTTCTAATTAAATTTAACTCATCTTTTTGCTACTCGTGTCATTTTCCTATGATTTCCTCTTGACCATGACCTCTTTTGATCTCTTTGCTTCTAGAGGAAGATCGGTGTAAGCTGTACTGCAAGGCTGAGAACTTTGAATTCTTTTTTGCCATGTCCAGCAAGGTGAAAGACGGAACTCCTTGCTCCCCACACAAAAATGATGTTTGCATTGATGGGATTTGTGAAGTAAGAGAACATTTCTGCTTTGGGGTATACGGTCATGCTTGTGTTGCCTCCTATCAAATGCATAGCGTGAGAAGTGTTCCAAGAGATTCTTGTGTCTGGATAAAACAGGTGGTGTAGGGGAAGAGGGTACCATTTTCAAGTTGGATGTGAGTTTTATCTCCAAATTCCCTCTTAGTTTCTGCGTGACCCCCGTCCAGTGTTTTGAATTTCCTTTTCACTCTTTCCGCATATGGAGATGATGATATATCCTACTTTACACAGTAGTTGTAAAAATTCAATTAGAATGTAAATAATAGTAGTAGTAGACTTTTCTTTTGTGTTCACTAAGTATTTTCACTGTGTGATTAGAACCTCATAAGTGTGTTTGGAAATAGCACTTCTGTTTATTTCAGATTAGTTTTTCTTTTTCTTCTTGTATCCACTTTCTCTTTTGTCTTAATTTGATTGTGAGCTCTGTGATCTTTTAAGGGTTGTGTGTGTGTTCGTGGTGGGGAAGGGGGTGGTGTCCCAGCATTTTTATGTTTCACTGGTAGAGCTGGCCTGAATAAATTCCCCTCCCATTAGTAGCAATTGTGACGTTTCATTCCAGTTTTACAGATGTCTGTAAGTTATGTAACTTACCTAATCTTACATCCAGTAATGACAGAGGAAGGATTTGAATGCCTAGTCAAACTTGAGACTCTGCTTTTAACCATAAAGCTGCCCTACCTTCCTAATGTTCAGTAAATATGGAAAACCATGTACCTCTTAGTTATTCTAAGCTACTGGCTTCTCTAATCTTTGATTTTTCTCCCTTTTTTTTTTTTTGGTTACAGCCAGTGGGATGTGATCATGAACTTGGCTCTAAAGCAGTTTCAGATGCCTGTGGTGTTTGCAAAGGTGACAATTCAACTTGCAAGTTTTATAAAGGCCTGTACCTCAACCAGCACAAAGCGAACGGTAAGTGATGCGGCAAATTCAGTGCTGTCATTGGTGGGACACACCCTTTGCTGCTGAACAAACTTAAGTCATGCTAAGTACGCTTCAGCCTTTTACTAACTCATCTGACACACAGTAGATGGTGGCTTTTGGTGCTTACGCAAGAGCAAGGGAGAATTGGTGGGTTTTTCACGTGAGTAGTTTCATCAATACATACATCCCAGAGGGGTGTTCAACAAACGCCTTTCTGCTTAGCAATTTCAATATTCTGACCAGGCCACCATATGCCCCACGTGCATTTGTTAAACAAAGAGTGTATTATGGAACTTAGATGGTCCACACTTACAATGTTAGATGAATATTCGAAGAAATTCTCTCACTATCTTGAGTAGAATTGAACTTTGAGCCCTGTCTTCTGCACATCACAGTTGAGAATAGGTGGCTCCAAGTTTTTTCCAGGTAGATTAAAAATAAAAAGCATCCTTGAGTTGCATGGCCTTTGTGGTTCTGGAAAAGGGAAGAGTGTTTTCTGTCCACACACATGTGCTTGGGAAAAGTTCATCCATTTTCTCTCTCTGGTATTCCTACCACTTGGAAAATGAAATAACTGAGTGTTTTCACTTCATAAGAGTAGAAATGAATGTCAGCTGATGATCAGACACCCCACTCTGTAAAAATGGCCACTACCTGTCTCTGAGCCCATCTCCAATGCACGATGTGGATGTCAGAAATATTCTGTTCTTTTCCACTTAGAATATTATCCGGTTGTCACCATCCCACCGGGCGCCCGCAGCATCGAGGTCCAGGAGCTTCAGATATCCTCCAGTTACCTCGCCGTCCGAAGCCTCAGTCACAAGTATTACCTCACAGGGGGCTGGAGCATCGACTGGCCGGGGGAGTTCGCCTTCGCGGGGACTGTGTTTGAGTACCAGCGCACCTTCAACCACCCCGAACGCCTGTCCGCGCTGGGACCCACCAATGAGACCCTGGTCTTTGAAGTAAGCCCCTTCTCTTTATTCAGTTCTCAGTGCCTCTTGCGGAATTTATAGTGATGACCCCGATTTGAGCTAGCTTAAAAAAAATCCTAGTTCAAATTTGTTTCCTAATAGACTAAATCTCAAAATGCAAAGGGGAAAAGACAGCAATTCCATTTGGGGGAAGAGGGCAGGGATCCAATGGGTCCCGGAGAGAATGTGTTGATTTTCACATGCAGATGCCAACCTTTCACGGGTACACTTGGCTGTTCTGAATGCTGAGGAATACACAAGGAATCGTCTTTACATGATTCCAGTTTGTCTGTGTCTGCTGCTGGGATCATCCGTTGTGGCTGTTCGTCACATAGATCCACTGGCCTAGGAGGCAGAGTGATATAACAGAGAGCACACTTGCTTGATGTCAAGAAAGTTTTAGTCATAGCAAACCACCTTACTTTTGTAAGCTATCATTTCTTTAGAGGTGAGAAAAGAAGAAAAATAATAAGTGGGTAATGATGAGGTTCATAAAAGCAGCCACCATGTCTGCAAATGACTCTGTAACGCAATTATCATGGGTACATTTTCTTTGGTCCTCGTCACGCCTCTGGGTTTGCTTTTTCCTGTTTGTAAAATGGGGCTGATCGTGCGCTTTCAGAGGCACGTGATTTGCTTGAGGTTGTGTAGAAGTCGTGGCCACCGTGTACTGAGGACTTGTGTAACCAGGTGCTCCTTTTAGTCACGTGGAGTTTCAATTTCTCACTTGCAAAATTGGGATAGAAAACCTACCTCACTGACTTGCCAGAAAAATAAGCAATGAAATGTGAAGAAATGTTAAAAGATTTGCCTGACTCACATAGCTAGGAAAAAAGCAGAGTTGAACTGGAGTCCAGATCTTTTCCATCTACGAGTATGATATCTGCCCTCAGTCCAGTCATACTGCTATGCTCTTCTGGAATCAAGGAAACATAAGCTTAATTCAACTATTATTATTATTTAAGGTACTAGTCTTCAACATTTACTAAGGAAGATGAATAAAAAAAGATAGTTTAAAAGTATGACTACATATAACTTTTTTCCCCCTTGAAGGGACCTATTTTATTTTATTTTAATTTTTGCTATGAAATACATTTTTTTTTTTTTTTGGCTGTGTTAGGTCTTTGTTGCTGCACGCGGGCTTTCTCTATTTGCAGCGAGCAGGGGCTACTCTTCATTCTGGTGTGCAGGCTTCTCATTGCGGTGGCTTCTCTTGTTGTGGAGCACGGGCTCTAGGTGTACGGGCTTCAGTAGTTGCAGCACGCGGGCTCAGTAGTTGTGGCATGCAGGCCCTAGAGCACACGGGCTTCGGTAGTTGCGGTGTGCAGGCTCTAGGGTGCGTGGGCTCAGTAGTTGTGGCTTGTGGGCTCTAGAGCTCAGGCTCAGTAGTTGTGGCGCACGGGCTTAGTTGCTCCACGACATGTGGGATCTTCCCCGACCAGGGATCGAACCCATGTCCCATGCATTGGCAGGCGGATTCTTAACCACTGCGTTTTTTATTTTTTTAATTTTTATTTTATATTAGAGTATATTTGATTAACAATGTTGTGTTAGTTTCAGGTGTACAGCAAAATGATTCGGTTGTACATATACATGTATCTATTCTTTTTCAAATTATTTTCCCATTTAGGTTAATACAGAGTATTGAGCAGAGTTCCCTGTGCTATACAGTAGGTCTTTGTTGGTTATCTATTTTAAATATAACAGTGTGTACATGTCAATCCCAAACTACCAATCTATCTCTTCCCCCCACCCTTCCCCCTGGCAACCATAAGTTCGTTCTCTAAGACTATGAGTCTATTTCTGTTTTGTAAATAAGTTCATTTGCATCTTTTTTTTTAGATTCTCCATATAAGTGATATCATATGATATTTGTTTTTGTCTGTCTGACTTACTTCACTTAGTATGATAATCTCTAGGTCCATCCATGTTGCTGCAAATGGCATTATTTCATTCTTTTTAATGGCTGAGTAATATTCCATTGTATATAGACTAAACATAACTTTGGATTCTAAGTCAGATGTTGAACCCATCGTATGGTTAAGAGTACAGACTTGTAATTAGCTATGTAACTTGGACAAGTATCTTCACCTCTGTGTCACTTAATGTCCACATTTGTAAAAATGGGCAAACAATACCAGGTAACTGTCAGTGCTAGCATAAGAAGAATTTAAGATAACTTCAGTGCTTACAGAGTGCTTGGCACATAACGTTTCTAACTGTTACCATACTTCTGCCTTCTGAGCATATGACAGATATATTTTTAAAAAACCTAAACCTCAGACCATGCTGAGCAAACTGGCAACCACAGGCCAAATCCAGCTCCCAGATCTTCATAATTTTAAAAAAATGGATCAGAGGTTTAATATCAGGTGATTTCTTATAAAAATATAGATTTTGACGTCTTTTACGAAAAAGGAGCTTCTGGTCCCAGTAGATATTTGAGTTTGCAACCCTGGCCCTAGGTCTTGACCGTGAGTTAATTTCCCATTATCTTGTGAACTTGAGATACTAGGTCCTGTCATCTCTGTCTGTGTGATAGAAGGTCCCGCAAAGATTTCACAATTGAGAGCAGCTGTCTTTAGGAAATATTCTTCCAACCCTCTCAGGTCTTTTTGTTTTATATTGGAGTATAGTTGATTTACAATGTTGTGTTAGTTTCAGGTGTACAGCAAAGTGATTCAATTATACATATACATGTATCTATTCTTTTTCAGATTGTTTACCCATATAGGTTATTACAGAGTATTGAGTAGAGTTCCTTGTGCTATACAGTAGGCCTTTGTTGGTTATCTACTTTATATATAGTAGTGTGTGTGTGTAAATCCCAAGCTCCTAATTTTTGTGTGTGCATGTTTACATTTTTTTTTTTAACATCTTTATTGGAGTATAATTGCTTTACAATGGTGTGTTAGTTTCTGCTTTATAACAGTGAGTCAGCTATACATATATATATATACCCATATCTCCTTCCTCTTGCGTCTCCCTCCCACCCTCCCCATCCCACCCCTCAAGGTGGACACAAAGCACCGCCAAGCTTCTAATTTATCCCTCCCTGCCACATTTCCCCTTTGGTAACCATAAGTTTGTTTTCTAAATCTGCATGATTGTTTTATAAATAAGTTCATTTGTATAATTTTTAAAAAATTAGATTCCCTGTATGAGTGATATCATATGATATTTGTCTTTCTCTGTCTGACTTACTTCACTTAGTATGGTAATCTCTAGGTCCATGCATGTTGCTGCAAATAGCATGATTTCATTCGTTTTTATGGCTGAGTAATATTCCATTGTATATATGTACCACATCTTCTTTATCCATTCCTCTATTGATGGGCATTTAGGTTGCTTCCATGTCTTGGCTGTTGTAAATAGAGCTGCAATGAACATTGGGGGTCCATGTATCTTTTCGAACCATGGTTTTCTCTGGATAAATGCCCAGGAGTGGGATTGCTAGATCATATGGTAGTTCTATTTGTAGTTTTTTAAGGAACCTCCATACCGTTCACCATAGTGGCTGCACCAATTTACATTCCCACCAACAGTGTAGGAGGGTTCCCTGTTCTCCACACCCTCTCCAGCATTTATTGGTTGTAGACTTTTTGATGATGGCCATTCTGACCAGTGCGAGCTGATACCTCGTTGTAGTTTTGATTTGTATTTCTCCCATAATTCGTGATGTTGAGCATCTTTTCGGCCATCTGTATGTCTTCTTTGGAGAAATGTCTATTTAGATCATCTGCCCATTTTTTGATTGGGTTGTTTCTTTTATTTCAGAAGATGAGATTAGGAACCCCAAATCAAATTGGACTATTGTTAGGGTAGTTTGGAGCTCAACAATGAATCAAGGCCCTAAAATCACCCTGTAATTACACCTAAGGCATAGGAATTGAACTTTCTGGTTAAAGATTTTGAGACTTTTTATTCAGTCCTAATTTTTTAGACGGATATGTTTATTTCTTTTCTATCAAGCATTTGAGCAGCAAACATCTTTTCCATTTCTTTAGGAAAGGTATATTTTCTTTAGAGAGGTATATTTAGCTTGCAAGGGATTAGTTTTAGAGCAACGTGGTTTCATTAGTTTTGCCACGAGGCCTTTGATCCATCTCTAAGCAGATGTACACAAACCAAGTTCTGTGGCTAGAAAATTACCAAATTGGAAGGTGGGTGTCTCTCAGGGCTTCTGCCCCGGGCAACCAGAACTAAGCCCAAATGATTCCTCATGAGAAATATGCATTTTACTACTTGATGACAAGCAGCCATTTTTTGTTGTTGCTGTTTCTCTGTCCAATTTTCTTCATAATCACAAAGCCATTCCGGTAGGCTTTCACAGTTCTGTGTGTAATTTAAGGTTTGCTGTTAAACATACGTTATCTGCAGGAAAACCACAACAAAGAATGAGACAAGAAGTGATGGAAAGGGCAAAGCAGAATCACAGAGTTCCTTCTGACTTTCATGATTAGAACCTGAATGTCCCCTGTCATTGTCTGTGTTGATCAAATTGACCAGATAATGGCCACATTGTCACCGAACGCTATGCCAGCCTGAAGCTGAGAATTTTTATTTGGGCTTTGCTTAATTGAAGCGTAACTCCTTATCTCACTCATCTCCATGATTTAGTGCTGATTAAAACTAAATCTTTGGACTGTTCATCAGGTCCAAACATTTTCCTGATGATTAGGAGCTATTTTTGAGAAATGGAAGGGTGGCCTCAATTGGTGATGGAGTTCTGCAAAATCGGTCAGGTTCGTCATCGATTTTCTTGCAAATACAGGGAATTCCCAGGCAGTCCAGTGATTAGGACTCCTCTTTCTCTCTGCCGAGGGCCTGGGTTCAATCCCTGGTCGGGGAACTAAGATCCCCCAAGCCGTGGGGCCCGGCCAGAAAACAAACTAAGAAACAAAAACAGCTGGATTGTCCTTACAAATACAGACAGCTCCTTGGGGGGAAAAAACAAACACACAAACAATCAAAATGTAAGGATAAATTATTGGATAGATCTAGTAAAATTATAAAAACATAAAGTCTTCCCCAGGTTCAACTGGATATGTACGGTTTTATAAAATAATTTTCACTACTATATAAATAGGGTAAAAACTATAATAAGATCTCTATAAATACAAAATTGTAGTTTTACCACAATGCAGTAAGGTCACATTTGCTTAGCTATTGTTTTTACAAAGTCTTACTTTATGTATACATTCTACTTACAGATTCCATGAAAGCTTCAATTGATGTCCTAAGAATGTGACTTGTCTGAAAATATTCCAGAGAGAAACATGTATGATTAATTGGTCATGCCTTGCTTGTATTTTTAAAAGGAGTTATGGTTTCATTCAAAACTTGCAACTATTTTAGGAGATTTTTAAAAATCCAATCCAGTAACCTAGTATTATGTCTATTTTATCTTTTCAAAGAATTTGGGCTAATGACTTTAATATTTAAATTGTACTTTATTGCTCTCAGGAGAACATCATCAAATTTCAGGTCGGTGTTTATCGCATGCTCATGCCTCTCCAAAATCGAGAGAACACAGTGACTTTAAAAACTGAAAATCACAATAAGCGATAAATTACATTTTCCAAAACTAGGCTATATATCAACATCCAAGTAATCCATGGCCTTCTTCTTTAAAGGAAGTTAAATAAAGTTCATATGCCTTTCCGTGCAACTATGAATTGAACCAAAATGAATACTTTTGGAGCCAAAAATATGTTCAGTCCAATACGAAATGTTGAATGTGTTTCACAATCCTGTGGGATGATGAAAGTGGGAACCTACCAAAATGGAAAGTGCTGTTCTATCCACAGAAAGTATAAGTCTGTGAAAGAAAGCATTTTCTCTCCTGGCCGCTTAAAATGACTGCACGTTCACTGAGCTCGTATTATAGTGTAAAATTCAGCAGAAGGGTGTGTTTGCCAGAACACATGAGGATGGCAGTGTAAGGAGAATGTCCCTTTTTATATCTCATTCATTTATTTTAATCAGATCCTCCCAATATCTTAGCTAAGTCTTATCTTCAACTACTTTGGCATGTGTTGATTTAGGTAGCTACCTTCAAAGCAGTATTCCTCTGCTTATTTCCTCTTGACGTCTGATAAAAGAAAACTAAACTTTTGTTGAGTGCCCATTTGTGCCCAACCCTATATAGACATTGGAGATACACCAATGGTTAAGACATAAATCTTGTCACCAAATCATTATAGTCTCAGGTCTTTAAGAAATGTGAAGAGCGAGTTTTGGTATGTTGATCCCATTCTTTTTGGAAGCAACGTGGGTCTGAACAGGGAACATCTCTATAAATAGTTGGTGATACAGGTCACTCAGATACTACTCTGTCACTTTGCATGAGTCACTTACACTATCTGAGGCCCAATCTTCTCATTTGGTAAATGATTTCCCCAGACTAAACTAATATCTTCTGCTCTGTCCTGTAACACTGTCTTGAAGCTCTTCTAAGCACCTGAAACCCTATATTGCTGAAAGATGACTTAACTCCTCTTCGTAGATTCTACAATTGGCATAGTATCTGGAACATCGTGGTCACTCAAAAACAAAAATTTACTGAATGAATGACATCCGATGATAAAATTCATTCATTCATTTAAAGAGTAGAAGGACTTCCCTGGTGGCACAGTGGATAAGACTCCGCGTTCACAATGTAGGGAGCCCAGGTTCGATCCCTGGTCAGGGAACTAGATCCCACATGCATGCCGCAACTAAGAGTTCACATGCCACAACTAAGGAGCCCACGAGCCGCAACTAAGGAGCCTGCCTGCCGCAACTAAGGAGCCCACCTCCTGCAACTAAGGAACCCACCTCCTGCAACTAAGACCTGGTGCAACCAAATAAATAAATAAATATTAAAAATAAAAAAAAATAAATAGTAGAATCTTCTTTCCAAGTTGAAAAATCATACATGGAGACAATAAATCAAGTGAAAGGAGACTTTCTCTGACCAAAGTCAAGAGTGACAGGGCCCAGAGGCCAGCCTCTCCTCCCCATTTCTGCCCTTCTGTCCCAAACCACAGTCATAATCTGAAGTTCTCTGAAAGGCTTAGACTTCTGCGGTACACATTTTAAAAACCACTGGATTTCATCATCTCTTAGGACTAGTCCTAGAATTGTACAGTTGAAAGTTAAGTACAGTGAAGGGCATTTAAATATTGAAATTTGATCTCCTCAGTTGCATTTGAGGAATCGATCTGCTTTCTAAAAGGCTTGCCTTTCCCAAAGTGAATAATTTACACATAAGAACTTGCTGACCAGTTAGTTCACAGTTGACTTACCTTAATCTGGGAGAACAGCAACTTGCCCTCCCAGGGTGGTGGGTTTAACAGACCTTTTCACTTATTTCTGGGTGTTTTCTAGTGCAAGGCAGGGGTAATGCAGTCCTGGGACAGATTGACTGCTGTCAGTTAACCTCAAGAAATAAGTGCATGGCCTGACACAAAAGTATCTTCTGCTTCTGGTTATTTTTAATGTCAAAACTTTACAGAATGTCTTCATAGGGAAGCTCAGTTTAAATGGAAAACAGATTTTCACTTTTATCACCAAGTCATGTGCCTGCCCAATTTTCAAATACTGTCTCTGTTACAAACCTTCATTCTTCTCGGAACCCGGATTCTACATGGTCCAACATTAGCAACAGGTGGATGTCAATTTAGACTGAGCTGGCCCCTTAATTTCCTCAGTGGCCAAGAGGAAATTCCTAAGGGTAATCAAGGATTTATATGATTGTCTGAGGTCTTAAATTTTTAGGCATTATTTAAGTCCATCAATCAAGTTTTTATTTTGAAGTACAGACATCCATATACATGTAAATGACTTGGAGAAATGGAGCTAATGTTCATGACCCTGTATCATATTTCTGCATTGCCCAGGGGAAAATGACACACACGTGCACACCCCAGCACAGAAAGAAATCAATATTGATTTGGCAACCATATACTTTCTGAGATCACTACAGACACAGTTATTATAAACTAGATAATTTCCACATCTTTCTTTATTTCAGCTTATCCCCTACAACATGAGTCTGGCATAGAGTCTAAGGAATTTCTCATTGAACTAGTGCACTCATTAGTCATCTGAAAGATTTAAAAGTCAGCTTATATTTCAATAGTCTTCAGGATACTATGCATAGACCTACCATATTTATTTTACTGGGTTTGGGAACACAAGGAAAACTAAATCTTATGCACATCACATAGCTAAATTGTGTGTGTGTGTGTGTGTGTGTCTTGTACAAGGAATTAAATTTTTAAGTGGTAGAAATGTGAAAACTGAAGTTCAGAGTTGAAATTTACACATGCCTTCGTGGAAAAATAATCATTTAATCTGAAGTAGACGTCTATATGCTGGACGTTTTGAGTATGGCTGAAAATGTAATGTTTTTCCGTTTTGAGATTGAGCTATAGGTAACATAAGGTCACTGGTTTTGTCCTCTGTATAAGTGCAGTGCAAAAGGCCCGTTTACGATATAATTTTAGGGAGCCTTGGCAATGAGAATGAAAAACACAAAAATTCTCTTTTTTTTTTCATGATTAGTGAAGGTGTCCACTTAGAGATGACACATTCTTTAGAAGTGACTGAAGATCAGCTTTTTTGCTAGCTGATGCACGCTCTCACACTCTCTCTCCCTCTCTCCCCCCTTCTCCCCACCTCCCCGCCTCCCCCTTCCCCCTCTCGTGTCCCTCCCTCCCTTTTCTCCTTCCTCTCCTTTATTCTCTTTCTCTGTCTCTGTTTCTCTCTGTCTCTGTTTCTCTCTATCTGTCTCTCTCTCACACACAACAGTGAATGAGTCATATTCTCCATCAAACTGTCATGCAGTTGGAGGGTAGGTGAGGAAATTCATCATGAGTGTTTCATTTATAAAGTAACTTCATCTCCGTCTGATAAACAGTGAGTCAGGACGACATGATAACACAGGTTGCTAGTCTAGGACTGAAATATGATCACCTGTGTTTTTACAGCATTCCTTTTTTTTTAAAAAAAAGGTCTTAAAAATGAAAGCTCTCCTTTATGTTAAGGATTTTTTTTTTTCTGTCTCTGTTAAGGGGCAAAAGGGGGTGTTTAACTCTTTGAAAACCCTTTCCCAATTAATCGTGTACCAAGAGAGAATCCTGCAGCTGACAAATACAGCAGCCTTTGTAATGACAGTAAGTGACAAATAGGTTAACCACAGGCCAGTTTCAAGGCAGAAAAAGACATCTAAAGAAAATCACTATAATAAACAACTTCCTCCACTCTTTGGCAAAAGGAGATGATGGGATGGCGGGGGACCAGGCGGACAGGCACGTTGATCACTGAGTTGACAGTGTGCAAGCATCGCTGACAGAGACTTACCTTCTCATCCAGCTCCTTCCTTGTGACCCTGCTGTCTGCATCCCCCGCCCCCCGCAAGGGGAAGGAGCTGAAATGAGTAAAGATGTGCCTCACGATAAAATCAGTGTAAGGGAAAGGAGATTATCCAAGGAGCAGGGATGGAGTGAAGACACAAAACACAAAAGAGGCAAAGAAGTAATGGAGAATAAATTCAGAACAGATGATAGGAAACTCCAGACTCCAGAGGACGATTCATATGTGCTTTCATGATGCCACATCATTTGTCTAGAGATTGCCATTTGCTATTTGAAGTGCAGGCCTCCAGTTAATTCATGGCAAATACTTCTGTGACAGGTCGGAGAACACTATTTCTCTTCACTAAACTCTGAGGAATGTTGATGAGTTGAATTAGAACTGTAGTCGGGGTTCAATGTGTCAGCCCACACCTTTGAAGCTGCCTCACAGATGTACTTCCAAGGCCCCGATCGGGGTCTTTGTGGTGCTGTGTCTTGTCAAATCCAACTCACTCACACCTAATAGCAGTGGTGATACCTGGTCATGTTTTTCAGGCTTTGAAGCAAATAAGAAGACAAAGACAACTGGCTGATTTTTCACATCACGAGGTGTCCAAAAAATCACAGGATTATACAAAAACAGGAATTTACACTACAAAACTATCCCTTCCCTGACTTAGTCAACACGTAATGTATGGCGAAATTCATCATTTATCGGAAGGGGTCAATCTATAAAGTAGGTTGTATTTCAGCCGTTAAAACAATGGTGAAATCCAACAGTTCTATAAATGCAGGGGAAAATGGATTGAGGAGATTAAAAATCATGTATCCTTAAGTCAGATATTAGCGTGTTCAAGAAACAACATTTTCAGGTTGGAACCCGATAGCACAATGTAAATGTTATAGCATGCTCTTGGATCCCGGTGACAACGTCTTTTCAACGGTTCATCCAGTCTTTAGAACTTTAAATTAGAATCCTAGATGTGACATTTCAGAGCTGGAGATGCAGTGTCCCAAGAGTTAAGATGTCAAGTTTGGGAGTCGGACAATATCAGAGACTTGAGTTCCCAGTGTTGCTACTTACTAGCTATGTGGCCTTGTGTATTGGTGCATTCATCTACAGTACTAAGATATTAACAGCACTGTGCCTACCTCATAGTATTGTTATCTGCTTTATTTTTTTTTTAATATTTATTTATTTGGTTGCCTTAGGTCTTCGTTGCGGCAGGCAGGCTCCTTAGTTGCGGCTCGAGGGCTCCTTAGTTGCGGCTTGCCGGCTCCTTAGTTGCGGCATGCATGTGGGATCTAGTTCCTGGACCAGGGATCAAACCCGGGTCCCCTGCTTTGGCAGCGCAGAGTCTTATCCACTGTGCCACCAGGGAAGTCCCGAGTGGTGTTGTCAGCTTTAAATGAGATAATGCTTGTACAGTGCTTTGCCTGGCATAACACACTAAGTATTGCTGCTGTTATTTTTTAAAGCGATCAAGTACATTACTGAAGACAAGAAATAAGCTTCCAAGCATGCACTAAATAAAAAGTCGGTCTTCAGAACCTATGCATAACTCTTTAGTTTCCATGGGAGAATTAGGACAACTTCCTTAAAAGGAAAAATGGGCCTTAAGTAATGAAACAAAAATGAAGCTGATTGAAGGCATTTATAGTTTGCACATTACAAATTAAAAGTGGGAGCGACAGAAAGCAAGCTGTTTACCCAAGACTACTCAATGTGTCCTTTGTTTTAACTTTGTGTGCCCCAAGCGGAACCTGCATCCCCCTTCCTTCGGAGGGCAGTTGGTAGAGTCCAGCCCCGTCGTCTGTGGTTTTCCAACTTAAGAAGCTGTAAATTTTATAGCTCCGCACCCTGCGGTCAGAGCCGCTGAGTGCTGTGTCTGAAGTCAGGTGGTTGGTGTGTTAAAGGTAGACACTGCACAGTTCTACTGAGGACCTGGAAGCATTTAAGGAGGTTGCTTGCCAACTGTAAGTTAGAGACCCAGTGCCAGTTGGCTGGAAAATCCTCTGGACTAAGTCCAGTTAAGTAGACTGAATTGCTGGCGGTCTTTCCAAACTTGTGCGTTTCACAGCTGGGCTATACAGTCCGACAGGCAGCACGGGGCGTTATTGTGATGTTGTGCTCTGATGGGGGGTGGGGGAGGGTTGTGGCATCCATGTGACCTGGAGGGCCTTTGTGTTCTCCACTAGTGCTGAAAAAAGTTATTGACTGCGCTTGACAGGGTCACTGAAAATATTTCTAAATAGATGTGAGTGATGGGAATTAGCATTTTCAAATGACGTATTGTTTCAGATGTGTTCATTCCTCGGCATCCTCAGAGGCAGTTAGAATCTTAGCTATGCGGTTATCACACGTCGTCCCACGGTCCTGCTTCCGAGCTTCGGGTGGTCGCACTGTCTGTGGTCAAGGTGATGGTCATGGTCACACTGAGGTACTTAGGTATAGCCAAGCCTGCCAAGTTAGTGGGTGTCATCTCCACTAAGAGGAGTGGGCAAAGTCATTGTTAGACCACAGGACCATTTAGAATTTGGAACATTTTTCATTGTGTCTTAAAACTGATGCAGGTGAGAAAACCTCAGCCTTAAGGTTGGGCAGAGGTGGCTTCATGGACGTGGAACCCGCAAAGTCACAGGGGACCTTGGACCCAGAAGTGCCTTATGTTTGGTTTACTGTTGTTCTGTTGTCACCAGCTTGAAATCCTTAATCATTTTTTTAAACAAGGGGCCTTGCATTTCCATTTTGCTCTGGGCCCCACAAATTATGTAGCCATTCCTGAGGGTGGGATTGACTTTTTTTTTCTTTTTTTAACAAAGTCCAGTCTTTTTTCAGAATGGGGTAAAGAAGGGACTTAGAGATTCTTTCAGCCAGACGATCAGTCTATTTCCAAAGGATTCGCTATTGCAAGCATCAAACAAAAAGATAAGACAACTTCTGTGTTTTCCATTCTTGGTTACCTTGTTCCTCATACAGGATTAGGAAAAGGGCAGAGAATGCCTAAATTATCACAGAGAAGCAAATAATGTAATTGGCAAATACTCATCATTTATATATTTGATCTTGGTGTCTATTTGTTTAAATAATTACTTTCTTTAAGAAGGCTTTATGAGCTGATGTTAAAGTAAATTCTAAAGTCAGCTTTCTGCTGGTTTACACAAATATTGTCCTTCAGCCTACGTGATTACACATAGAACTCTCCTGTGACCTTACAGATACACACACATTATAGTGAAGCCGTGAGTCATTTGATTTTTTTAAAAGTTGAGAGTCTTATTCATTTGTGCATTCAATGAGTGCATTAATATGTCCAACAAACAAAATATAAACAATATGTCCTGTAGGCCATTGGCTGTAGAACTGTACTAGTAATATGGCAATGACCAGCTACGACATATGTTATGAGTTAGTAATTTAAAGTTGCATAATTTTGTGCACATTTACAGTAAATCGTGGGAGTTATTTCTCTTCTTGCCATGGCTGCATAAGTAAGCTTCTTTTATTACCTTGATAGTATGAAATGGATTAGTTGCCTTCTTGCTATTAACTACTTTTAGCTCAGATGTTTTACTTTTCAGAGGATCTTTACATATTTTTGCTTTACCTAAGGGAAGGACGGTGGGAAAATCAATATAAAAGTTTGTCCTTTTGGGGGGAATAGACATTCTCAAAGAAAACAAATTCTTTTGTGGCTTCTTGGCGGGAATCATCACCAAAATACTTCATTAATTAAGTAACAGCCACACAGTTTCCTTAGGTAGTCATGTGATCCCCTCCCCCCAAGTTCACAGTAACATTTGATTTCCCTTGGCAGGTTATATGGCACTTTGTTTTTAACCTCTTAAGTAACCATATTATTTTTGAGCGTGGATGTGTCCATCTCCTCCGCTAGAGAATATGGCTTCTCCTCATCCCTAGAGAGCCATGATCATGGAAATCCGAAGAGATGATGGCGGCTTAGACCAAGGAAGCAGCAGTAGCAATAGATAAAGTGAGACGTGGTCAGATTTGAGTAATATTGAAAGTAAAGATAACACCATTTCTTGGTCGATTAGGTGTGGGGTGTGAGTAAAAGAGAGGAGATCAACTTTCTATTTTAGCCCGAACAATTAGAAGGATTGGGTTGCCATTTTGTGAGACTGGGAAGAACAGCCTTTCAGAGAACAGGGAGGAAAATCCCGAGTTCATTGTTGGACTTTGTTTACCTTTTAAACATCCAAGTAGAGATGCTCAATAGACAGTTAACTATGTGAATGTGGAGGTCAGAGGATGGGTTTCATTTACAGCTGTGCTGTCCCATATGGTAGCCACTACTCACATGTGGTTCTTTAAGTTTAGATTTAGATTAAATTAAACATAACGTCTTACTCTTCAATCACAATGTATACTAGTGCTCAAGAGCCACATGTGGCTTGCGGCTGCCACGTGGAACAACACAGGTTTATAGTATAATACTTGTCATCATTGCAGAAAGTTCTATTGGAAAGCGCTGGTGTAGAGTTATGAATTTGGGAGTGGTCAACCTGTAGATTGCACTTAAACTACAGGACTGGATGAGATCACCTAGAGGGGTGAGTATAGAAAAAAAAGAGGTCGAGAGGTTGGAAGTCAATTTGACATTGAATCATTAGGAAATAAGGATTCAGCAAAAGAAACTAGGAATGAAGGTCGGTCGGTCAGTAAGGGAGGAAAAGAACTGAAATGATGGGTTTCTAATAGCGAAAACAGGAGGAAGTGATCAGCTATGTCCAGTGCTTGTGATTGGTTGAGTAAGACAAAGCCGTTGACTGTTGGAAGTGACAAGGTGCCCTTGAAAGAGAGGTTTCAGTGATGTGGTGCAGAGGCGTGCCTGAGAAAGAGGGACCACGGGAGAATGAGGAATATGCGGAGATCCAAAGTCAAGGCAACTCTTAGAGGGATTTTTGCTATAAAGGGAAACAGTGAATGTGAGCTGGAAGTGTATGTAGAGGTGAGATCATTTTTTTCCTCTTGAGATGAGGGATATAATAGCATGTTCATGTGCTTATCGAATGATCCAATAGACGGGGACATTTCAATAAGGCTCAAGAGAGAGGGGACGACACTAGCAGTGACGCCCTTAAGTAGGTGAGGGAAGATGGGATCCAGGGCAATAGTGGACAACCCGGGCTGAGCATCCTGGGAGGAGCCAGGACAGGACATCCTGGGTAACAGAAGGAGAGGAGGAATGTGTGGGTCCAGACGCAGAAACACATTTGATGGGAGAGAGTGCCTACGTTCTCTTCTTGGTGGTAGCATCAATAATATTTTATGGATTGCTTTACTGGAAGCCTAGGGAAACTTGACATCTTGGTTGTTTTTGTTTGTTTAATAGTGATGACACTTTGACCTTCACAGTCCTTTTTTTCTCTCCCTCTCTTAAATGCATCCTGCTGTTCACAGCAACATTTTAAAATTTTTACAGTGAAACCACATGCCATGTATGGCCTAGGTTCTAGAATCTGTCTAAAAGGTAAAAGTAGGATATATTTCAAATGCTCATTGAAAATGTGCTAAACCACTCTTAAATCACCAGAACATAAGTCCTTGACATTGAAAAGGCAAGAACTAAAGTTATTTTTTCTTTTCTTTGCATTTCTGCTGGGGATCCCTTTCCCCTGCGGCAGTGGAAGTCAGGATCTAGTCTGAATGTGGGGTGGGGTGGTACTAGGAAGTGGAGCTAAGTGAGTGGATTTCTGTCTCTATCACGCTTGCCCTTGAATTTGTCTATCTTATGTGCATGTGTGATGCAACTCCATTCTATTGTAATATCATCCTGATCTTGAGCCTTAGCTCACGCTAACTCTGATACATTTCACCTGTATTTTACTACCATGCTTGCACACGTGTTGTGCTGCATTACTTTCTTCCCTACAAGATCTCTGCATTACTACTGCATAAAGAAAATAGCAACCAAAAGTGTCACATTTGATATCACTTTAACTCAAGGAGAAATTGAGTTGAAATATCCATGAGCATCAGTATTACCTTCTGAATGTGAAATTCCTCTCAAAATTCTAGCTTGATTGTGAATAAAGCTCTAAAGTGTCTCTGTTTACATAATATCACATGAAGACATTAACAAAAACACTGCAAAAAATCTCAAATAAGGAAAGCATTCTATTTATTCAAAATATATGTAATGTTATAACATAACTGAACACATGATTCCAAGAACAGTTTGTATCACTTAGCTGCAAAAATAAGAAAAGCAAAGACTAGAAAGATCCTCGGAATTCAAAGACTCCTAAGACCTTGATTTTGAGAAGGTTTTCATTGGTGACTAATGAGAATTCGGCACTTGTTGATTTTAATGGTACTACCTGTTGTGTTTTGTTTGCTTTTTGTTTTGGATGGGGGTGAGGGAAACAAAGACCCATCTATTAACAATTTGGTTGTTTCTGGGGCCACCAGGATTTGTTCTGTTGGATGACAAATGATGACTACACCATGGAATCTTCAGAGCAAGCCATAACACTTCTGGAGACATTTAAGCTAATAGCAAAGTGGAAACCATTTTGTAGTATCCTAAGGAGCGGTCTGGTGTAAGGAGGTCCTTGAACTGCTGCCACCCACCCAACTTTAATTGAGGTGGGATCCCACCAGACAGAGATAGAGCCGGGAGTTCCTATTTTTAACGGGAAACCTGTTAAAATTCATTCATGGCTTCTTGGCCATGAATGCCCAGTTCTGGTGGTAACACACGTTTTTCACAAGACACGGGTTGGGAGAAAACCAGCTGTTTGTATTCATGCTTTGAGCTTGAAAGAAAAAACAAAGAGAAGTAGTTAAGAAAAGAGAGGATCAGGAAGGGAGGCAAATAATGTGTTTGCCTACACCAAAAACAAGGTGCTATCCAGACACAGGAAACAAACTTACGGTTACCAAAGGGGAAAGGGGTGGGGGGGGAGGGATAAATCAGGAACTTGGGATGAACAGATACACAGTACTATATATAAAATAGATGAACAACAAGGCCCTACTGTATAGCACAGGGAACTCTACTCAATATCTTGTAATACCTATAATGGAAAAGAATTTGAAAAAGAATATATATACATACACACATATGTGCACACACGCACATATATATACACACACACATATAACAGAATCACTTTGCTACACCTGAAAGTAACACAACATTGTAAATCAACTCTACTCCAAGAAACAAAAATAAAAAGGTGATATCTTACAGTCTTTAGGCACATTTTGTTGGGGGGCCTAGATTCTATTTTAATCTCATTCACCGGTCACCTGTGTGATCTTGCACAAGTTCATTCTTCTCAGTTTTTGTTTTTGTTTTTTTTTTCGATGAAATAATAGACACCTACATTATAGAGTGGTTAGAGGATTCTTGAAATAATGCATAGGAAAAGCCCGGCAGAGTGTCTGACACCTGGGAAGTGCCAGTAAATGACTGCTCTTATTCTAGTAGTCAGACCTGACGGTATCAGATTTATCCCAAGTCCTTGCCCTTTTGAGGTCAAATCCATTCCAGTATATATATTACCAACCACTGCTTCTGATCATATTTCTTTTAGTCTTATCTGCTCATCCTGGGACACAGTTAACAGACACCTACTGTTTGGGCAGATTCTCTTTGGAAATCCTATTGGGAATCTGCCTGGATTCTAAGGTTGATGATAGGGACGCCAAGTGGGGTATTCTAAGGTTTTCTGAGTGCTTCCCTTGTGCCTAGCATCTACTGGCATCCAGGAGAGGGATTATAAGTTGTGGGCCAGGATAAATCATGAAAATCTATATACGCTGATTCAATTTCAACCGTCATCCGTGGAGCACCAGTATGTGTTAGTATCATGCTAGGCTTTCAAGTTTAAAGTGAAGGTTGAGACCTCATAGTATAACCTCTCCTTCAACATAAGGTAAAAATCTATTTTCTTGCCTTATTCATTGGATATGCCTAGAACTGAGGGCTGTGGGCTTATAGCAAATGTCCTGTGTCCCTACTGTCTTTCTAAATCACAGGTCTGGTGCTCTAGAGGTACACATTTTAAAGTGTCATGGGCAAACTTTAAATCAACATAAAACATACTTGGGAACAATGATGTGAACCAGCTTGGAGGTCAAAATGGCATGCAAATATCTCTAAAATGTTCAGTGAGATTTCTGGAATTCCAGGGTCTGACCTGTCTCTTGATCTCTGATTTGTATCTTACACTGTCCAGATTCTGATGCAAGGCAAAAATCCGGGGATATCTTGGAAGTATGCACTTCCCCAGGTCGTGAATGGAACTCAGCCAGCCTCAGAAAGACACAGCCACACCTGGAGTACAGTGCAGTCAGATTGCTCCTTCTCCTGTGGTGGAGGTAGTTGATTTCCTCACTGTCTTCCACGTCTCTCCTTAAACAGGGTCTTTCACCGGTTTGCAGGGCAGAAATAGAGACACAGATGTAGAGCACAAACATGGACACCAAGGGGGGAATAGTGGCGGGCAGGGGGTGGGTGGTGGGATGAATTGGGAGGTTGGGATTGACATATATACACTAATATGTATAAAATAGATAACTAATAAGAACCTGCTGTATAAAAAAATAATTCAAAAAAAATATTACAGCAACAGAAAAAAAAATGAAATTATGTTCTTCTGCTTCAAAGTCATCCATGGCTCCTCTTTGCACTTGGATGAAACCCACGCTCCTCGTCGTGGCCCACTGGACCCCGCATGGTCTGGCCCCCACTTGCCTCAGTTTCCTTTTGTAGAACCCCCCCACCTGCCCTGTTTTTAAAAAAAAAAAAAAAAACCAGGTTCTTTCACTCCAGACGTCTTTCCATTGTATGGTTTAAATAAGCAACAAAAGAACTGTCTTTATGGGAACTGTCACTGTAAGAAAAAAAAAAACAAAACAAATATTATTTGTACTCTTCGGGGATTTTCCTATGTAGAAAGGAACCAACTCACACAAGTCTCAAGTCAGCCACAACCAGGACTCGAAAGTTACGCATCTGAAACTTACAAGGGGGGGGAAATATAAAACATGTGTCCATTTCTTATAAATGTAAGGATTGAGTCATTGATGGATTTTTCAGCTCACAGCTTCGTGTCTTTCTGTCCTGACTTTTCTGTTGTTGTCAGCCTCCCAGTGGGACTTAGAGAAGGTAGGGGCAAGACAGTGAAAGCACACGCAAGGCAGACTTAAGACAGCGATCTGACACGTGGGAGCAGTGGCGTTCCAGCCCCGCAGGGAAATGGATTAAATCTGAGAAACAGCCCTTGTAAGGAAGGAAGAACAACAGCCATCCTCTCAGTGCGTAGAAGGGAGGCATTTTATTTAGGTCCCAAAATATCACATATTGGTTGGTAAGTCAATCTCTGTCACACTTGCCCTTTGGGAAGAAGAATGAGTCCATAAATAAGTCCATGAAACCAAAGCATGAGGCTCATTTCCTCATGCTCAGAGCACCTGGTGACAGCGGGTCTCCCTACTGTATCCATCCCACTGAGCAAACTGGGGCATCTTGGGACCAGAGACAGAGCAGAAAGTGAAGAAATTCTATCTTCAGCTGCCCATGCTAGTTAACAAAATATGAGGAAATACTTCTTTTTAAAAATATATATTCAATAATTAAAAGGGAATATATTTTTTATTAATACACATTTTAAAAGCAATATGCTATAAAGAAGAAAATAATCTCCCATAATCTTTTAATCAGCAATAGCCAATGTTAATACTTTGGTCTATATCATTGTATTCGTTTTCTTAAGCAAACATAAAAACACATGTGTTCCACATACTCACATTGCCACACATGTATCATTTTATGGTTTTTTTTTTTTAACAGAACAGAAACCATAATCTTTATGTTCTTTTTCACGTAGTCTTCGAGCATGAGCAGTTCATGTATCAAATGCTCTTTGAGATCATTCGCAATAACTTCCTGGTATTCCGGAGAGAGCACAGGTTCCTTGGGAAAGAGAGAGATTCAGTCCATTTTCCATTTACAGGGAATAAATACAACCAAGGGGAGGATGCTGGACAAGTGCATTATGGGATTCTCCTTTGCCTTGAGCTAGCAACACCTTCGTGTGACTCACAGACCATAGCATGTCGGAAGTCTAAGAGAAGACAAGTCCAAATGAATACGTTCTCCAGAAGCAAACTCTTAACTTTAGGGAGTCCCAGTATTTTGATCGGTTCCTCCTGAAAGTAAACCCCCTTCAACCTAATCATTCTAGCGGGAGTGACTTTTCACTGTTGCTCAGATTCCATTTTAAGGAAAAGTCCATGTGAATAAAGACAACTGAAAGAGGAGGCAGCGTTCTTATGTGGGGAGCTGACACATACAGTTAATCACACACAAAATAAAGTGTATCTTGATGAGAGGTCCTGAAATGAATATTGAAAACAAGGCAGTGGGGTGAACAGACAGAAACAAAAAACCAGAGTCCTTGCGGACAAGTATGAACACATATTCAGTGAGTTCAACTTTTTGTTTATATATGCACATACTCTCGGGGAAGTATAGAAGATGCTTCATGAAAAAGCAAAATCTTAAAGAGTTTCCACACATAATTCCCCCAAGATTTTTCTTTGAAGAACATTTTCCATTAGATATGTGCAGTGTGAGTTAAAGCTTGTGGGATATTTCCCTCAAACAGATACTGCCCTGTTTTCAAAAGGCTGCCTTTATTACTATATCGTTCTAGAATCCATGGCAGTCTTGAAAACTAAGACGCTACATGTTAAAAAGTATTAAAATATGAAAACTATTATCTTGGGGGGGGCGTGGCATTAGGGTGGAATTCACATGAGTTGTAGATTTTATCAGAAGGAAGTGTTTTCATACAATATTTAGGTTCTGTATCTTCAGTAAAATATCAGAACCCTGGTAAACCCGAAGCTAAACTTGGAAACTAAATGGAATTGGTTATCTGCAATTTTCACTTTGTAACTTCTGATGTCTTATTAGGTTACATAAGTGTCAAGGCCATTTGCTTACGGGATCAAAACACTCAAGTCAATTCCTCATTCTGCAATGCAAGAGCCAAGCCAGCAACTGAACCCAAAATGTGCAATGCCTTCTCCTGCCCTGCCTAGTAAGTCATCTGGAAATGTCTTTCTGGTTGCATCTGTACTTGTGTGCCTTTATTGTTGATAGGAGATGGTTGAAGCCACTGTCGATGCCTCTAATCAAAAGTGATTCAAAGATAGACAGAATACCCCCTGCCCCACCCCCAAAGAAAGGCAATATAAGAAAGGAGACGAGAGTTGCAGTTAAAATATATAACTTGAAAAACACAAATTTGCTTCAGACACTCAGACTGTGGCTATGCCAACATAACCCTTGGGGTAAAGAAAGGCATAAAGGCATCTTTTTTCAACCTTTTCATAGAGACCCCTCTTCTCTGAACTAAAACAGATATTTAACTAACATAGAATCCTATGTTAGTTAAATTTCTGTGTGGTTGTATGCTTAACTTTTATAGAGTCATCCAAGAATTTAAAAATCATATTACTCTGCAACCCATGAAAGCCCAAATGCAAATTACACAGTAGCATGACACAGAGTAAAAAGAAAGGAGTAGAGCCCAAGTGGTAACCCCATTTTTGATGAAGAGACACTGTGGGGAACTCAGTGGGTTTGCTTTTGGATTGATTTTAGCCACACTACTATTTGAGCACTAATTTTAAGTAATGTTCCCAGCCAAATGGAGTCTCTTCTTGTTTGATTTATCTTCTGCCAAATGTATTTATATAGAGTTGACAGGGTCTCTTCTATGGCACTGTTGTGTTCCCTGCTGTTTCCGATCATCTTAATAAGTAGTGTTTGCTTTGTGGTGATGCGATTATATTGCACACTCTTTTTATATACATACATATTTTTTTCCTTGTAAATAGTGTATTTGTCATAATCGTTCGGGGCTTCAGCTCCCCACCAATCCCCTAGGCCCAATTGTCAACTCAGTTTTTCCCTTAGAGTTTGGAACCAGCTGTATCCTGAACACAAAAAGGAGAAAGACATGTGAGGGGCTTCCATGGAATTTTCTCTCTTGCTAAGAAGTGTCTGGCTCTAAAAATATCCCGTGGCTCTAAGACGTGATAACCAGACAGTGTTATTGATCCTTGTGGAATAACCTCTCCCTTAGATGGGGGTGGGTGTGCGTGTGTGTGTGCGCGTGTGCGCACGCATGTGTGTGTACGTTTAGGTACATGTAGGGATTGTCAGTACACTTGAATGGCAAGCTAATATTTTCTTATTTTAAGCCTCCTTTCCATCATTGTTTATCTGCACCAAGAAAAGAAAGGAACCCCATTCGTATGTACATCCTTGAAAAGGGAGAGAGAGCATAGGTCATGCTTAACTCCCAGAACTTTCCTGATGGCTCCACGTAGAAATGATATTCTGTGCAGTAACAAGTTTGCTGGCTCTTTAAAAGCAGAACAGCCCCTGCAGTGACTCTACAGAGTTGGAGTGAAATGGGCAGTATCTTTTGCTTCTTTTCCCTTTTATGCCACCCTACTTTTTTTTTTTTTTTTTCTTTTGGCCTTGCAGTGAGAGGCATGCAGGATCTTAGTTCCCTGACTGGGGATCAAACCTGCGAAGTCCTAACCACTGGACTTCCAGGGAATTCCCTGCAACCCTATTATTTATCTCAGTATTTCCTGTTGAATAATGAGACCTTTTAGGGACTATTCTTCCACAGAGATATACTAGAAATAAGGGCTTAGACAATTAGAGTTCTAAGGACAAAGGAGTTCATCTGATCTAACTCCATTATTTTCCCATGTGATGACCATGTTATATACCCTACGGTACGCCAGGTCCTCAGCTGAGGACTGGAGACGAATAGCCTGTAGTTCCTGCCATCAGTGAACCCACCATCGAATGGAAGAGGTGGATGTGTAAACAGATAATTGAGATGCAGTGAGATATGTGCTATAAAAATGATAAATATAAGAAACGAGTAAGGGGACTTCCCTGGTGGTCCAGCGGTTAGGACTCTGTGCAAGGCACAAGACACGGCCAAAAAAAAAAAAAAAAGGCAATAAGGGAGAAAATGGACAGTGGAGGAATCAGGTCTGTGAGGTCGGGGTTGATTAAAACTAATAATTTCACGATAATATATATCTTTTCTTTGCATCTTACTGTAAGATAAAATGATTGTACAAATATAAGGAATTCTTTTATTTGGTATCATCTCTCTTTAACTAAGATAACATGGCTTATGCAATGTTTTAGAATACTTAAAATCCTAGAACTCATGTACTAAATTCTCTGGACTAACAGAAAGGTCTTTAACCTCACCCCTCAGGCTTGGGGAGGGGCAGGGGAAACCAGAGCAAAAATCATAGGACTAGGAAGATGCAGAAATGCAGAGGTGTAACAAAGACATATTTGGTCTCAGTGATGTTTTTATGCTTTCAAATGATACTTAGAATATTTGTAAACCAAGAGCAGTTTTAGACATTGATGCTTTGAAACGTATCATGATCCTATCTGGTGGCTCTTTTTAATGCTAGGCCTTCAAATCAGAGAATTTCAATTAATCACAGGCAGTTGTTGACAAGGATTCATGGTTTCAGTTGATCATTCTTCAGTGTACACCAAGTCTCAGACAGCTGTGAAAAAAAAAACAGTGACCTGGCAATCTTTAAATAAAGAACTCGAGATTATCTCTCTAACCCATCAGTAAAGTTTAAGGCTAACCAGAAAAAGTAGTCGGGGGAACCACCTACTTAGAAATATTCTTTGTAAGACCCTCTCTGAATGTGCCCCTCTCTCTTTCAGATGCGCGCACACCCACACACACACACACACCCCTCTCTCCCCCTCACTGACCCCTTGTTTCATTAGTCTCATTATTGTACTTTTATTAACTTCTTTGTAGCAATTATCAGAAAGTATCTTCTTTATTTGTTCACATAGCCACCTCTTCCATAGGCTTCTTAATGGGAAAAGCATTGCTTCATTCATTTTTTCCAACCCTAATGCCTAGGAGATCCCGTGGCACAGGGTTTAAGATCCCAGTTGGCTGAATGAATGAATCGCTCACATCTCCAAATGGCACGTTTCTTTGCCTGCAGAGGACAGGAACGTATTTTTCCCCAGAATTATGTGATGATTAAATGTGATTCCCTACAAATGGACCACATTCACATAGGCTTGAAAATCTATAAAAGCAGAATCAGTATGAATTGGCCGTCTTGGTTCTACAGTTGACCTTAGGCTTTCATCAGGTGGTTAATCTTCCACAGTAACTGCTTTGGAATTGATGACCCATGGTCGTAGCTTCACCAGAAGTGATTTTGTCTTTCACCGAAAGCTGGAAGCCAGGCGAATGGAGCGCGTGCAGCAGGTCATGTGCGGGGGGCCAGCAGAGCCGGAAGGTCCAGTGTGTCCAGAAGAAACCCTTCCAGAAGGAGGAGGCGGTATTGCATTCTCTCTGCCCAGTGAGCACACCCACTCAGGTTCAAGTCTGCAACAGCCACGGCTGCCCTCCAGAATGGAGCCCTGGGCCCTGGTCTCAGGTAAGTGGGAAAGGCTTGGAGTCATTGGTCTCGTTCCCCATGGAAATGGAAGGCGACAAAAATATGCGTGGTATCTTTTTTCCCCTAAGAGTGTCTCAGCTGTTTATACCTTTGTGGGAATCACACTGAGTTAATGTGAAATGGGGCATTTTAATTAGCATTTGTAGGGATGCTTATGCAGCCGGAAGTGTGAGAGCCCCTGTACAACAGCTTAGAATACTTCAAAGTGTAATCTCCTAAAAAATTAGAATGTGGAGGCCATTTAGGCTAGACTAGTGAGTGTTGGAGGATTGGCAGATGAAACTGGCTACTGAATTCTCCAAAGCAAACGGAAAATAGCAAGAACTAGGCATAGAAAGGGTATTTAACTCTTGCTTCAATGGCAAGAGGTGCGGTTATTAGACTACAGAGAGGAGTTGGGCGTGAAGTTGGCTCTTGCCACGAACTCCCAATGAAAGGTACAAACTCATGAAGTTGGAAGAGCCCTAGAACTACCTGACGTTCACAACTCAGAGGGTGTCAGCTGGAGGCAGTTTGCCCCCCAGGGGAATTTGGCCGTGGAGACAATTTGATCGTCGCAGCTCTGGAGGATGGTGCTACTGGCATCTGGTTGGTAGAGGGAAACATCCTACAATGCACAGGGCATTGTAAAAAATGTCTAGCCCCCCCCGAAAATTATCTGGTCCAAAATGTGCCAAGAACCCTGGTACACAGCATCCTTGCAGGTGAGAGCCCAGCCTCTGCCAAACCATGGATGGCAAGCCAATTTTAGGGATTAATGCAAAGAAAATGCAGAGGTTTCATCACCTGAGCTATGAAGCCAGGTAGAAGGCCCTGACCACATTTCTACCGAGTTTCCCCATAGGGTGCATTTACATCCTGGAGAGTATTGATTTTGGATGAAGTTTAGCCTTGCACCCTCACACCCCCTTTTATTTGACAACTAAAACCAAATATGTCCTTTTTGAGAACTTACTCAATACGAAAGGGGTCCTTCAGAACTGTGATAGCAGCCAGTTCTTCCATTAGAAACCATGGCTCTGGAAACCATTTGGAAAGCAATTTAAACATTTTACCATGCTGGAAAAAAATCACGATAAATAAGAATTCTATTGAATAAGAATTTAACTACTTGGATGTTATGAACATGAATGAGAGATGTTTAGGGGTGCAGGGCCCTGGTCTGATATCAGACGAATTTGCCCATATCCACAACTTGGCAGACGGTCGATTCATCTTGGTCAAGGTACCTAAGCTCTGTGACTCTCAGACACCTCCTTTGTAAAATGGGATAATAGCAATTATCTCATGGGCTGGTTAGAGGATCATGTGATATAGGCCCTGGTATACACTAAGGTATATCATCATGTGCAGAAGGCATTAAATAAATGTTCTCTGCTGTGGTTTGCAGAGAGATGATTATTATGATATCATCATCATCCTGTCTCCATCTCCCTTAAAAATATGAAGAATGAGAATTCCCATTGGTCCTCTGAGCAGGCTTGGAACGGTGCCCCAGATGTTTGCAAACTCACAAAGAGCCAAGACAAATGGGACCACATCTCGTGCGGCCCTTCTGAGAGGCGAACAAGAAGACTGTAAAGGCCAGGGAGGGGACACGTCCTTTGAGGGCACACCCCAGCCTGGGGCCAAAGTCTTCTAAGTGATCTTGGCAACTTTTGAACTACACATCTGAAAGCCAGGAGATTATTTGCCGCCTTACATATTTCACAGTCCTTGTGAAGGTCAAGACAGTAAGAGTAGAAGAGTATGAGCCCACCGTGCACAGTTACTCCAAATATTTGATGAGTGTCGACTTAATTTTTCCCCAAGAGTTAGCACAATGCCCCGCCTAGAAATAGCAGATGTTAGGGGCAAGAATTGGACACTCCCGCCCCATTTTTATAAATGTCACGGTCTGTTGCCATCCCTGTTGTACATATTATACTTTGCTATTATTCTCCTTGTCCGAAGCACTGACAGTCCTCTTTCACCAATGCCCAGATTGTCTCTGCCTTGTGCCAGAGAGAGATACAGTTACATCAATGAATAGGCCCTGTACCATTTTCCAAATTGTTATCACATGTGCTGTGCACAGAATCCCTCTCTTCTCCATTAAGAATAAAACTCGTCTTCAGACCTGGGGCAACACAGCAACCCCTGGGCATTCAGAATGTTGAAAGGGAACACTAATCTGTACTTAGAGGCTCTGGATGGAGGAAAGATTTATTCTGCTGGCTGCAAGGAATTTTATTGGGCATTTGGTTCTACTGCTTAAAAATTGCTTTGTAAACCCTTCATTAATGCATTCGCCTGGAATTCACCTGGAAGACAGTCTTTTGAGACTAACATGTTACATGCCTTTTTTTAAATCTCAAGTGTTCTAAGACCTGTGGGCGAGGGGTGAGGAAACGTGAAGTCCTGTGTAAAAGTTCTGCGACGGTAGAGGACGTCCCTGAGAGCTTGTGTGCCAGCAGCCCGAGACCAGAATCGCAGGAGGGCTGCGTCCTAGGACGATGTCCCAAGAACAGTCGGCTCCAGTGGGTCGTCTCTTCGTGGAGTGAGGTATGAGTTGAGATGTAGTGCTGGGTTTTTTGGGGAATGCTCAGCTCATCCCCCAGCATCCAAACACTCAATGCTCCTTTCTGTTCCACACATGTATACCAAGTGGCTACTTATTATTCATTCTTCCCTGCTGATTTCTTCCTCACATATTCATAAAGCACCCATCACACTGATTGGGCAGTGCCTGGGCGGTGGAGGTACCAAACCGCCTAAAGCATGTGTATAAAAATACAGGTGGGACTTCCCTGGTGGCGCAGTGGTTGGGAATCCGCCTGCCAATGCAGGGGACCCGGGTTCGAGCCCTGGTCCGGGAAGATCCCACATGCCGCGGAGCAACTAAGCCCGTGCACCGCAACTACCGAGCCTGCGCTCTAGAGCCCGCGAGCCACAACTAGAGAAAGCCCACGCACAGCAACGAAGACCCAACGCAGCCAAAATTAAATAAATTAAATTTTAAAAAAAAGATACAGGTAAGGTAAGCGGAGTGGTAAGCGGAGTGCTGTGGTAGAGGTCTGTGATTCCACGGGAGAGCCTGAGGTCCACCCAGCCCCCGTGTCAGGAGGAAACCTTGGCAGAAGAGACTTTCCAGGGAGTGTGAGCCTGAGGGATGAGCAGGAATCAGGCAAAGACAGGGCCAGGGTTGTTCAGACAGAGGGTGCGCCCTACGCAAGGGAGAGACTGGAGAATATAACGCAGTCAGGGCAGAACTGGGCAGGCGGTCGGGGTGGAAGCTAGAGGTTTCATCAGGCACAGATCGTGAGGGCCGGGGGTGTCGGACTACAGATATATCCTATAAATGCTGGGGAGCTATTTAAAATCTTAAATAAAGCAGTGGAACGAACAATCAGGTTTTCATTTCAGACAGAGGGGAACCCAAAGCCAGAGGCAGGAAAGGCGCTTGCCTGGATATTGCAGTGATGAAAACAAAAGATGAAAGTTTTCCAGGGATGGCGGGAAGCAGGGTCTTTGAGAGTTCCTAAAGAGGCCGGCTGGTACCTTCAGGCATATGTTGGGTAGGGGAGAGGGAAGATTTAAAGATGCCGCCCAGACTTCTAGCTTGGGAAAATCCTTTGAGTTCACAGGCATAGGAAACATGAGAAAAGACGCCAAACCGGAAGTGTACATCAGAAACACAGAAGGCAAGGTCTCTGCTCTTATGGAGTCCACAGTCTGGTGAGCAAGGCAGATGCCAAGAAAGAGAAAAGGTCACTAGTGGGGATGGTGAGGTCCAGTAGCGGAGGGGCTTCTATCCCAACAGCCTCTGGGTCTTTTCCATCAATGCCCTTTCATTCTATGTAGATGACAAGTATAGAGCAACACATCCGCCTCTCTCCTCCTCGCTCATTTTCTTTAAGAGACATTATAACCTAATGGCTAAAGGCATGGGCTTGAATCAGACTTAGCCCATTAAAAAGTAGCCTTCAGTGATTACTACAGGTGTGACCTTGGGCTAAGCCTCACTTTCCTCCTTGGCACCTTGGAGCCAACACTTGCACCTACCTCCCTCATAGAGCTGCTGTAAGTATAAGCTCAGTGTTAGCCTTCATTGTTTATTTATTTTATCTTTATTGAAGTAGAGTTGATTTACAATGTTGTGCTAATTTCTGCTGTACAGCAAAGTGACTCAGTTATACACGTATATACATTCTTTTCTATATTCTTTTCCATTATGGTTTATCCCTGGAGATTGGATATAGTTCCCCGTACTGTACAGCAGGACCTTGTAGTTTATCCATTCTAAATGTAATAATTTGCATCTACTAACCCCAAACTCCCAATCCATCCCTCTCCCTCCACCCCTCTGTTTTGGCAACCACAAGTTTGTTCTCTATATCTGTGTGTCTGTTTCTGTTTCATAGATATGTTCATTTGTGTCATATCTGAGATTCCACATATAAGTGACATCATATGGTATTTGTCTTTCTCTTTCTGACTTATTTCACTTAGTATGATAATCTCTAGATCCATCCATGTTGCTGCAAATTTCATTCTTTTTTATGGCTGAGTAATATTCCATTGCATATATGTACCACGTTTTCTTTATCCATTCATCTGTCAATAGACATTTAGGTTGCTTCCATGTCTTGGCTATTGTGAATAGTGCTGCTATGAACATAGGGGTGCATGTATCATTTTTAATTAAAGTTTTTTGTCTGGTTATATGCTGGATCATGTGGCAATTCTATTTTTAGTTTTCTGAGGAACCTCCATACGGTTTTCCACAGTGCCTGCACCAACTTACATTCCCACCAACAGTGCAGGAGGGTTCCCTTTTCTCCACACCCTCTCCAGCATTTGTTATTTTAGACTTTTTAATAATGGCCATCTGACCAGTGTGAGGTGGTACCTCACTGTAGTTTTGATTTGCATTTCTCTAATAATTAGTGATGTTGAGCATCTCTTCCTGTGCCTATTGGCCATTTGTACGTCTTCTTTGGAGAAATGTTTATTTAGGTCTTCTGCCCATTTTTCAATTGGGTTGTTTGTTTTTTCTGTTGTTAAGTTGTATGAGCTGTTTGTATATTTTGGAGATTAAGCCCGTGTTGGTTGCATCATTTGCAAAAGTTTTCTCCCGTTCCACAGGCTGTCTTTTCGGTTGTTTTATGGTTTCCTTTGCTGTGAAAAACCTTGTAAGTTTGATTAGGTCCCATTTGTTTATTTTTGTTTTTATTTCTATTGCCTTGGGAAGCTGACCTAAGAAAACACTGGTACGATTTATGTCAGAGAATGTTTTGCCTATGCTCTCTAATAGGAGTTTTACAGTGTCATGTTTTATGTTTAAGTCTTTAAGGCATTTTTCATTTCTTATTTTGTTTATTTGGGTTCTCTTTTTCTTCTTGGTGAGTCTGGTCAGAGGTTTGTCAATTTTGTTTACCCTTTCAAAGAACCAGCTCTTGATTTTATTGATTTTTTCTATTGTTTTTTAATCTCTGTTTTATTTCCTCTGATCTGTATTGTTTCCTTCCTTCCGCTGCCTTTAGGTTTACTCTCCTTTTTCTAATTATTTCAGGTAGTAGGTTAGGTTGTTTGAGATTTTTCTTGTTGTTTTGAGGAAGGCAGGTATTGCCAGGAACTTCCCTTTAAGAACTGATTTTGCTGCATCCCATAGATATTGTATGGTTGTGCTTTCATTTCATTTGCTTCAAGGTATTTTTTAGTTTCTTTTTGATTTCCTTGTTGACCCATTGGTTTTTCTAGTAGCACATTGTTTAGTCTCCATGTAATCGGTTTTTTCTCATTTCTTTTCCTATGGTTGATTTCTAGTTTCATGCCATTGCAGTCGTCAGAGAAGATGCTTGAAATAATTTCTATACTCTTAAATGTGTTGAGGTTAGTTTTGTGACCTAGTAGTATATGGTCAATCCTAGAGAATGTTCCATGTGCACTTGAAAAGAATGTGTATTCTGGTTTTTTTTTGTTTTTTTTGGATGTAATGTCCCGAAAATATCAATTAAGTGTAACTGTTCTATTGTATCATTTAGGATCTCTGTTGTCTTACTGATTTTCTGTCTAGAAGATATGTCCATTGATGTGAGTGGGGTGTTAAAGGGAGAGATTGACAGGAATACAATAATAGTTGGAGACTATGTCTGTTTGTATTTGTTTTATGTATTTTGGTGCTCCTGTATTAGGTGCATATATATTGAGGAGTGTAAAATCCTCTTCTTGTATTGAATCCTCTTATCATTATATAGTGTCCTTCTTTAAAACAGAGGCCATAAAGAAAAAGTCTATTTCGTCTGATACAAGTATTGTGACTCCTTCTTTCTTGTCGTTTCTGTTTGTATGAAGTATCTTCTTCCATTCCCTCATTTTCAATCTATTTGTGTCCTTTGCCCTAAGGTGGGTCTCTTGTATTTTAATCCAGTCTGCCACTCTATGTCTTTTGATCGGAGCATTCAGTCCATTGACATTTAAGGTAATTATTGATACATATGTATTTATTGCCATTTTAAACCTTGTTTTCCAGTTAATTCTGTTTCTTCTTTGTTGTTTTTCTTTTTGTGATTTAATGATTTCCTTTTATTTTATGCTTGTGTTTTCTTCTTTTTGGTTTTTGTGAATCTATTGTATGTTTTTGATTTGTGGTTGCCCTGTTTTTCAAGTATGTTAACCCCTTCCTATATCTGCTTGCTTTTAGACTGATAGTCATATAGGCTCTAACACATTCTAAAAAAAAAAAAAAAAGCATCTACATTTTCTTACTCTTTCCCCACATTTTATGATTTTAATGTCCTTTTTTACATCTTCATGTTTATCCTTTTGCTGTTCCTTGTGTTTATCATTGCTTTCACAGATAGTTTTTTTTTCCTTTTGATCTGTATGTTGAATTATTTAAGTGATTTACTTGCCATTTGTGATTTCCTCCTTCCTATATCTTCCTTTCTATTTAGAAAAGACCTTTCAGTATTTCTTTTAGGATAGGTTTAGTACTGCTGTATTCTTTTAGTTTTTGCTTGTCTGAGAAATTCTTTCTCTCCCCTTCTATTCGAAATGATAATCTTGCTGGGTAGAGTAACCTAGGTTGCAGACTTTCCCCTCCAGGACTTTGCTGCCGGAGGGTGCACTCACAGAGAAAGAAGCTCCTATGGCAGTCCTGCCCCTCTCCTAGCACACGCCCCCCCCCCCCCCGCAACAATAGTGCCTTGCCTCTCTGATGGGCCCAGGCTTCTTTCTGTACTCCCTCAGCTGGGGCATACCATGCCCTAGCCCCCTCAGGGTGTCTCCAAGCAACCAACCCCAGTCATCTCCCTGGGTCTGACCTCCAAATCCCGAGCCTCAGCACCCAGACCCTACCTGCCTCAGCGGAGAAGCATCTCAGGCTAGGGGGTGCCGGGCAGTGGTGCCAACCCTCCATGCAGTTCTCTCTCCTCTTTGCCCTCTACACACTGGTTGCTGTGCTCCTCCAAGGCTCCAAAGCTTCCCCTCTGTGCGGGTTGATCTCCCTGCCAGTGAGGGGACTTCCCAGGGCGCAGAAAGCTTTCCCCTTGCACAGTTTCCTCCCAGGGGCACAGATCCTGTCCCAGTTCCTTTCTCTCTTTTTTTTTTTTCCTTTTTTCTTTTGTCCTACCCAGTTATGTGGAGATTTTCTTACCCTTTTGAAAGTCTGAGGTCTCCTGCCAGGGTTCAGTAGGTGTTCTGTGAGAATCATTCCACGTGCAGGTGTAGCTTTGATGTATTTGTGGCAGAAGGTGAACTCCACATCCTGCTTCTCCACCATCTTGATCCGATCCCTATCCTTCATTATTTATGATGGTTACACTGATGCCAATTCTTACTGATTTATTCAGTTCATCAAGGCTTCGTACAGTCTTCCATAATACTGTTTAAAACAAAAACAGGTTTTCTCATACTTTTCATCAGCCTCCCTCCTTCTCTTTTTGTTTTTCCTGCCATACCACAGCTGCAGGTTGTATCTCAGCCAAGAGAGGCAGGGTAAAAATGAAGGGAAGTTACTTGTTACCTAATGGTTCTTCCCCTGCACTGCCTCTAACCCCAGTCTCCCTGCCCTGCTTCCTTGGCACACAGACCCCCTGACTCTGCAGAGAGGCCTCGGGTATTCCTGGACATCCAGTCGCTACACAGAGACCCTGATCACATCCTCTGCCAATCTTGTCTTTCTCTCGGACTTTGTCTCACTCCCTCCATGTGGCATCTCGTGGTCCTGCTGGGCAGGGCCTCATTTTTTATGGTACTGATGAATTCTGTGACCTTGGGAAAGGGACTCCGATTCTCTGGCCTCTGTAGCATGAGGGGCCGGGTGCAGTGCTTTCGGGATCCTGGTGTGGCGAGGTTGACCTGCCGCAGTCCCATCCCTCTGATTACACGTGGATGGTGCATCCTTAGGTCAGAACGCATCCGTTCAGCAGACGTAACGGTGGAGCCTGCCCACTGACGCCTCTTTTCTTGGCCCCTAGTGTTCCGCTAGCTGTGGTTTGGGGGTGAGGAAGAGGGAAATGAAATGCAGCGAGAAGGCCTTCCAGGGCAAGCTGATAACCCTCCCTGAGCGACGGTGCCGCAATATTAAGAAACCAAACCTGGACTTGGAAGAAACCTGCAACCGAGGGGCGTGTCCAGCCCGTCCAGTGTACAGTATGGCAGCTGGGTGGTATTCATCGCCATGGCAACAGGTGAGCGCACACAGATTGAGGGGGGAGGGTCTACATTTAGGAGAGATTCAAAAAAAGGAGGCCGTTTACAACTGCTGCTGTTACAGACCTGTCCAAACAACCTGAGCTCCTTGGCCAGCTCCACTGCCCGTGCGGCCCTGGGCAGATTCCATCATCTGTGAGCCTCCATTTTCACATCTAGAAAATTGAGATGATAATATCTTGCAGAGCTGGGGTTTTTGTTTTCTCTTTTAGTTTTTTAATGAGTAAATAATATAAAGTACTTAGTCCCAGGGCTGTCACGTAGTGCTAATGTCCACAGTTGTTGGTGATGTTAAAACCATCCCTAGGGTCTTCTGTATTTTAGAAATGCTGCTCAGAGTCTTGACTCATTTGGTTTTTATGTCATGTTTCTGAATAATATAATAGCTAACATTCGTCAAGCCCTTTCTATGCTATGGACTGTACACGCATCCTGTATTCCCTCCCTTCATCCTGGAAACAGTCTTATCAGTGGGTATTTTTGTCCCTATTTTGAGGCAGGTAAAGCTCAGTGACTTAGACAATTCAGCCAAAGACACCCAGCTTTTAAACTCAGATGTTAGAGACACCCTTTTCCTCGAAAGACTTGGAAGCAACTTTAGACACATTGCTTTGGGCTAGGATTGGTATGTGATGCTAAGTCTTAGAGCATAATATGCCCTCAGGAATCCAAAGCTGTGTTTTGGTCCGTGTGTTGTTACAACCAATGGGAGTTATGTAGCTCTTCAGAGACCCCACTGGCTTGAGAGGTGCTACCCACCTCATCATGCAACACAGGAGCCAGGTAGGTTTGGGTATGTATTTGGGAGGCTCTGAGAACTAAAACATGGAGGAAGGATCAGGAAATTAGCATGATTGCATATCTCTAATTGGCTAGGCTCATACTAGGTGCTATGCCTATTGCTATGAATTCCTTTTTAAAATTTTTATCATTATTTTACTCTTTTAACAGATTTGGAAATTGATTCATGTAAAATCATTTAGATCAGGGATCAGCAAATAATTGCCAGTGGGCAAATTATCTCCCCCAACTGCTGCCTGAATAAACTTTTATTAGCACACAGCCATGTTCATTTGTTTGTTTGTGTTGTTCATGGCTGCTTTAGTGCTACAAAGGCAGAGTTGAGGAACTGCAACAAAAATCGTATGGCCCATAAAGCCTAAAATATTTACTACTGTGAGAGGAGAGTTCCCCCGATGAAAGGGTAGGAGTTCACCCCCTCTCATGGGCACACCAAAATAACAACTATTTACAGAACGACAATTGACGACAAAGACCAGAACCTACCAGAAAAGATCTTCTACAACTAAAGATATAAAGAAGGAGCCACAGTGAGATGGGTAGGAGAGGCAGAGTCGCAGTATACCCCAAGGTGGGTGATTCACAAATGGGAGAATAGTTACAGTTGCAGAGCTTGTCCCCAGGGAGCGAGGGATCTGCACCAGGAAGGTGAGCCTTCAGAACGTTTGGCCTTGGAGGCCAGTGGAGCTTACTTTCAGGAGTTCCGGAGCACTGTGGGAAACAGAGACACCGCTCTTAAAGGGTGCACACAGAATCTCATGTGCTCTGAGACCTAGGGCATAAGCAATGCTTAGAAAGGAGCCTGGGTCAGACCTACCTGCTGATCTTGGAGAGTCTCCTGGAGAAGAAGGAAGCAACTGGAACAAACCCTGGATACAGACACTGGCATCAGGCACTTGGGGGGCTCATTCTACCACATGGACACTAGTGCTGGCAAGCGCCATTCTGTACCCTCCCTCTAGCTGCTTAGCCTAGGGATCCAGCCCTGCCTACCAGCCTAAAGGCACCAGTACTGGGACGCCTCAGGCCAAGCAATTTAACTGGGTGCAGATCCTGCCCCACCCACCAGCAAAGAAAGAGGCTGCCTTAAGACTCCCTGGGCCCAAGTCCAGCCTACCAGTGAGCCTGCTCTAGCCTCAGAACCAGCCTCACCCACCAGCGGGTGGGCAGCAGCCTCAGGACAACGGCAGCCATGGCAGGACCCAGCCCACCCACCAGCAGGCCAACACCAGCTCTGAGATACCTTGGCTGCCGGCTGCCCTGGGATCCAGCCCAACTCATCAGTAGGCCAACACAAGCTGCGAGACGTGCCAGACCCACAGCAGCTGCGTCAGAAAATGGCTTTACCCACCAATATTTAGACACAGCCTCTGGGACTGCTGGACTCTGCAGCCAGACCCCAGGACCTGACTTTGCCTGCCACTGGGCTGGCACTAGCCCCAGGACCTGGCTGAATGCACCAGTAGGTGGGCGTCAGCCCTGGGATCTCCTGGACCCTGGTCCTGCTCACCAGCCAGCCAGCACTAACCCCAGGGTTCTGCAGCCAGCCACCTTGTGACACAGCCTCACCAACCAGCGGTCAGCAGCCTCTGCACAAGGCAGGGCAATAAAAGGAATCCAAACTGGAAAAGAAGAAGTAAAGCTGTCACTGTTTGTGGGTGACATGATACTATATATAGAGAATCCTAAAGATGCACCACCAAAAAACTACTGCAGCTCATCAACGGATTTGGTAAAGCTGTGGGATACAAAATTAAGGTACAGAAATCTGTTATATTTCCACACACTAATAACAACCCGTCAGAGAAATTAAACAATCCCATTTACAATTACATCAAAAAGAATAAAATACCTAGGAATAAACCTACCCAAGGACATAAAAGACCTGTACTCATAAAACTATAAGACACTGATCAAAGAAATTGAAGAGGTCACAAACAGATGGAAAGATATACTGTGTTTGTGGATTGGAAGAATTAATATAGTTAATATTGTTAAAATGATCATACTACCCAAGGCAATCTACATATTCAGTGCAATCCCTATCAAAATACCAATAGCATTTTTCACAGAACTGGAACAAATAATCTTAAAATTTGTTAGGAAACACAAAAGACCCAAAACAATCTTGAGAAAGAAGAACAGAACTGGAGGTATCATGCTTCCTGACTTCAAACTATACTAAAAAACTGTGGTAATCTAAACAGTATGATACTGGCACAAAAACAGACACATGGATTAATGGGACTGAATAGAGAGCCCAGAATTAAACCCATGCACTTAAGGTCAATTAATCTACAATGAAGGAGGCAAGACTATACAGTGGAGAAAATAGTGTCTTCAATTAGTGGTACTGGGAAAACTGTACCACTGCATGTAAAAGAATGAAATTAGTACATTTTCTCATACCATATACAAAAATAAATTCAAAATGGATTAAAGACCTAAATGTAAGACCAGAAACCATAAAACTCCTAGAAGAAAACATAGGCAGAACATTCTTTTACATAAATTGTAGCAATGTTTTTTTGGATCTGCCTCCTCAGGCAAAGGAAACTAAAGCAAAAATAAACATGTAGGATCTAATTAAACTTAAAAACTTTTCACATAAAAGGAAACCATAGACAAAATGAAATGACAACCTACTGACTGGGAGGAAATATTTGCAAATGATGTGACTAATAAGGCAATAATATCCAAAACATATAAACAACTCATACAAGTCAATATCAAAAACCAAAACAACCCAATCAAAAATGGGCAGAAGAACTGAATAAACATTTTTCCAAAGAGGACATGCAGATGGCCAAAGAGTACATGAAAAGATGCTCAACATCACTGATCGTCAGAGAAATGCAAATCAAAACCACAGTGAGGGGCTTCCCTGGTGGCACAGTGGTTAAGAATCTGCCTGCCAATGCAGGGGACATAGGTTCAAGCCCTGGTCCGGGCAGATCCCACATGCCGCAGAGCAACTAAGCCCGTGCACCACAACTACTGAGCCTGTGCTCTAGAGCCCGCGTGCCACAACTACTGAGCCCGCGTGCCTAGAGCCCATGCTCCACAACACGAGAAGCCACTGTGATGAGAAGCCCACACTGAAGAGTAGCCCCCGCTCACCCCACAACTAGAGAAAGCCTGCCCACGCACAGCAACGAAGACCCAACGCAGCCAAAAATAAATAAATAAATTTATAAAAAAAAAAAAAACCCACAGTGAGATGTTACCTCACACCTCTTAGTATGGCTATCATCAAAAAGGACACAAATAACAAATGTTGGCGAGGATGTGGAGAAAAGGGAACCCCTATACACTGTTGGTGGGAATGTAAATTGGTGCAGACACTGTGGAAAACAGTATGGACATTCCTCAAAACACTAAAAATAGAACTACAATATGACCCAGCAGTTCAACTCCTGGGTATGTAACCAAAGAAAATGAAAACACTAATTCAAAAAGATACATGCACCCTAATTTTCATAACAGCATTATTTACAATAACCAAGATATGAAAGCAAACTAAGTACCTATCAACAGATGAGTGGATAAAGAAGATGTGGTACATGTATATAATGGACTACTACTCAGCCATAAAAAAGAAGGAAATAATGCCATTTGCAGCAACATCAATGGACCAGGAAGGTATTATGCTTAGTGAACTAAGTCAGATAGAGAAGGACGAATACTGTTTGTTATCACTTACATGTGGAATGTAAAAAATATAGAGAACAAACCAGTAACAGAGTGGGAGGGGCATTAAAAGATACAAACTACTGTATATATAATAAGCTACAATGATATATTTTACAGCACAGGGGATATAACCAATATTTTATAATAACTATAAATGGAATATAATCTATAAAAATTTTGCATCACTCTGTTGTATACCTGAGACTAATATAATATTGTAAATCAAATAAAAATATTTACTATCTTGCTCTTTACAAAAAAAGTTTGCCAACTTCTGGTTTAAATGATTTGATAACAATAATACAGCTATATTTGAATTTGGGGCTAATTCCAAAACTCATACTCTTTTTACCTCAACATATTTTTTCCTCTCAAATGCCAATCCATATAGTGATGCTTGTCCGAGATGAAGTCCTCACCTGTCCACAATAAAATAAGAAAAATAATAAGGATAATGTAGTGAATTTTTTAAAAGCAAAATACATATAAAAATCTATTTAAAGGGCTATCTTTTTCCCTGATAATATTTTCTTGTTTTCCAGGCACACATATCTTTATATGTGTGCCTGGAAAAAAAATAACTTGACAGTCCTTATTAGTTTTGTTTTTTTTTTTTTAACTTCAGTTGGACAGTGAATAATTGACTTCTAGGAAGCACCATATCCACCATGCTAACTCCGAATTCGGCTGGGCACAGAGAGCATAATTCCAAAGCTGTCTCGGAGAGTTATTTCTTTTGCTGTCCAAGTTTTGAACTATCCCCTCCACTATCGTATCTGCAGAGATTGCCTGGAATTCTTTAAATACTGTGATGAATTGCCTAGATGTGTCTCTATTTGTTTCTGCATTCTTACAGCAGCTTCTGTATTTCTGGAAGCTCTCTTCTTTATGAGTCACTTAACTAGGAGACACACACACTCTTGGGGGAGATAGACAGCATTTGCTTAAGAGCCTTCTAATCAGATCACATGGCTCCCACGTGTTAGAAGAGACTCAGTGGACCACGAGCACATTGTGCCTGGCTCTGGACAATCCCTATTTTATGGACAGGCGTCTTGGCAATGTCATGAAGCATGGGGATTCCTTTTATTTGATGTCGCTGACATCAGACAGGACACCATCCCGATTGTTCCTGACTCCTTCCTCTTTTCCCTTTTCTGCAGTGCACGGTGACCTGTGGAGGAGGGGTCCAGACCCGATCAGTCCACTGTGTTCAGCAGGGCCGGCCTTCCTCCAGTTGTCTGCTCCGGCAGAAACCTCCAGTGCTACGAGCCTGTAATACAAACTTTTGTCCAGCTCCTGAAAAGAGAGGTAAAGGACCCCACGTGCCAGTCAGTTTTACTGCTCTTTGGAATATTTTTCAAAAGCCTACCATATTTGATTGCGCAGCTTATGCATTGCACAACTCTAGGGGGTGCCATTCACATCAAAGTCTATGTGAAGAGCACTCCCGAGAGGTGTACAAGGCACAAATCCAGGAAAGTTCCTGCTCAGAATGATCTTGTTTGCATGGGTGTGCAAGGAACATTTAATTCTACAATTAATGGCTTTTTTAGCCATTAATTTTTACTTTGAAAGGATGAAATGGTAATGTTGCAAGTCCCTTTTCTTAAACTAAATTTAAGTTGAAAAAAGGAACCACCATGTGCCAGAGCCATAAAAAAGAATGAAATAATGCCATTTGCAGCAACCTGGATGGACCTAGAGCTCATCATAATAAGTAAAGTAAGTCAGAGAGAGAAAGAGAAGTATCATATGATATCACTTATATGTGGAATCTAAAAAAAAAATGATACAAATGAACTTATTTACAAAACAGAAACAGTCTCACAGACTTCGAAAACAAACTTATGGTTACCAAAGGGGAAACATGGGGAGGGAGGGATAAATTAGGAGTTTGGGATGAACATATACACACTACTATATGTAAAATAGATAACCAATAAGGACCTACTGTATAGCACAGGGACCTCTACTCAATATTCTGTAATATCCTATATGGGAAAAGAATCTGAAAAAGCATGGATATATGTATAACTGAATCACTTTGCTGTACACCTGAAACTAACACAACATAGTAAATCAGTCAACTATACTCCAATATCAAATAAAAATTACCTTTAAAAAAAGAAAGAAAAAAAAAGTTGAACAAAGTAACCACCATATGCCAGAGATTATACTGATCCACGGGAATGCAAGAGTGAACAAGAATTGCCCTCTAGGAGCTTACATTTTAATTGAGGCGACAGATAAATTACAATTGCAGTGAATATGCATTATCCTAGCACTACAACTTGAATGGTTTTTTTTCGTTCAAGTTAGGTCAAATGAAGTACAGTGAGTGCTGTTGGAAAAATGGGAAATTCACTTGTCTGAGTGAACCATATTGTTCTTCACTAGTTCATCTTATTTTAAAGTAACCTGACAAACACCAGGAAATGTTTCTTCAGCCTAATCAGATTTCCTTGTGCCCAAGAATCATTTTCCATCGTGTACCTGCTGAGCTTTCTCTTTATCCAATCACAGCATTTTGAAAACTGTCCAATCTCTTACCCCAGGTTTTCCAATTTGTGGTTAATCGGGTTCAGGCCTGTTACTCACTTCCTCTTCACTGTCCAGACCACTTCCCGTCTCTAAATTGATGTTGTTGTTTATCTCCTTCTTATAGCCTTAGCTCCAGGCATCAATTTTCTCTCCCCTGCTCTCCTTTCTTATCTGAGGTTTGCACAAGATAAGAAAACCAATAATATAGCACTTGTTCAGAGCCAGATCACCTCTAAGGCAATGCCAGAATTCTACAGACCTGCAGCCTTTCTCAGCAGAAAGCTTATAGGGGAAGAAGCAAGTGGTCATATACTCCCAGACTGACGACTCCTTTCCTCACCATTGGTGATTTTTCACTTTCACCCTTTAGTCAGTTGGCCACAGACAAACCCACACATACAAAGACTCAGTCTGGAAGGCCACAAATAAAGGGCATGCCCCCTCAGTACTTTCAAGAAAGGCCAATGGCCAATCCTGAAAATACTCAAGAGTACGTATTTCCTAGGCAGGGCTGTGAGGTGGGGAGAGTCAAGAGGCATGCTAGGAGCAAGGTGGTGGGAAGGCTATTGATGTTTATTATTTTGTGCACCCATCACCACGCATGGCACACAGCAGGTGCTCAACATGTGTTAAATGAACAAATGCAGGAGTGTATAAATAAAAGACTGTGTTAAGTACTATTGTTTTACCTTTAGCACTCTTCTAGGGATAAAAGAACATGGCAGGGTCTTGTTCTTAAGCCACAGGGAGCTCAGTGTCTCAAAAGAGGAGAAAGACACCACAGCAAATAAAACAGGTGGAACATCCGTAGCGTTGTGATGGCGGTGAGCTCTAGCTGGTTTGCAGGGATGGTGCGAAGTGAAAAGGGAGGATGTGGGAAAAGGCTTCCTAGAAGAGGGACTTCTCTCCATGCCTCTTGACTGAGTCAGGTCTCCTTTTAGAAAGAGGAGTAAAATGAGAAGGCAAATAGGAAGGACACAAGCCCAGGTGTTTCTTCCTGGCCAAAAACGTGGGCTATGGTCTTACTAAGTTGGAGATTTCCTCTCAGTTCTCCCATTCCCATCCCCAAGGTAGGGAGCGTGGCATGCGCACACTACTGCCCAGAAGTCTTCCTTCTTATGTTGCTGGCTGGATGCACTGGGGGAAGTGATTTGAGTGTATTTTCGGCCCTGAGTTTTCAGGAACTGTGAGTGGGCAGTAAGCATTCCCATGGTGACACAGGGAAGAGGTTTCAATTTTGATGATGCGATATTTAAACAGAGACCTAAAGATGACCTAAAGGAAGGTGAGCTATGTATGCATCTAGAAGGAGAGTGTTCCTGGCAGAGGGAACAGCAAATGCAAAGGCCCTGAGGCAGGAATATGTAAATCTGATCAAGGCAGGACAGCAAGACACCTGGAGTAGGATGAATACAGTGAAGGGGGGGTGGTTAAGCCATGAGCTAAAAGTGGTCCTGGAGGCCTTGTAAGTTATTATAAGGACCTCAGATAAAACTCTGAGTTAGACGGAAGGCAACAGAGAACTTAGAGCAGGGGTGCAGGAGGATCTGACTTGGAGGATCACTGGCACTTATACCGAGAAGAGGGCAGGGGACCGAGAACAGAACGAGGGCTTGTCTGCTCTTTGCAGAAGGCAGCTCCAACAGTCCAGCGAGGGGACGAGTTTCCACTGGGGCAGTCGCAGGAGTGGGAGTGGCTGGGTGCTGGGTGTATTTTGAAGACGAAGCCAAAAATATTTGTCAGTTGTTTGTATGTAAGGTGTGAAGCTCACTCTAGGGTTGTCCTTAATAGTGTAAATAAAATACCTGACTCATCATAGAAGCTCGAATAACAAGCTACTAGTAATGATCATGATAACTATAACCCAACACAGCACTTATACTGACTGATAGCATAGTGAGACCCCTCACGTCTGCTTCGGGACTTACGTTTAGCTTATAGCACAAGCTGCAGATACCTGTCAAAATTCCATTCTTATCTCGAGAGGGGTAAGTGATAATAAACAGTGCAGTTAGGACCACGCTTTTAGTGGTCTGTTCTTATCCTCCAGTATTTCCACTGCATCAAGAAGATAATCTCTACAATCTAAATAGAAACTGATCCAGACGCACATTCTGATTGATTAGGGTACATGCTAATGGGGTATAAGACACTGTACAAGTATATATTAAAAAATAATTGAACTTGAAGATGTATAAATAGGCACATAGGCAAAGTCTTCAGCTCATGTCTAGCTTATATCTCTAACAATACATCCTAAACCAGTCTCCTGGTGCCCTACCTCCACCCCTATAGAGGTCCCCATTTCAGTAAACATGATCCCATTCTTCTAGATGCTCAGGTCAAAATCCTAGAGTCATTCTTGATTCTTCTTTTTCTCTCATACCCTTTACCAACCTTTCAGTAAATCCTTTAGACTCTACCTCCAAAATATATCCAGGACTTATTGGAAAGAAAATAACAACTCCATTTCATCCTTACACCCAAGTTGACACTTAGTATGGTTTCAATGGGTTGTTTCAGCCATGAGAGGTACAGGGAATTTATTTTTTCAACAAATATTTTTTGAGTAGCTACTCAGAAGACACTAGATGTTGGGAACAAAGTGAAAAAAAGTAGATAAAATCTCTGCTCAAGGTTCTTGCACTCTAGAGAGGACCCAGATAGTTAGTAAACATAATATGATAAATGCCAGTAAATCCAGTGTAGAAAAATAAAGCAAGGGAGGGAATAGGGAGTCCTTCCTGGGAGGCCAAGGGGCTTGCTATTTTTATAGGGTGGTCAGAGAAGGCCTTACTGATCGGTGACCTCTGAGCAAAGACTTAAGGGAAATGAAGGGGAAGTGTCTCAGGTGTCTTAGGGGAACCAGATCCTAGGGCCTCGTCAGTCATTGTAAGGACTGTACCTTTCGCTCTGGGTGGATGGGATCCCGTGGCAGAGTTAGGGGCAGAGACATGACATGAATGGATTTCTGTTTTAAAAGGATCACTGGAGCTACTATGAGACAGGGGTGAAGTGTGTGTGTGTAAAAGGGAGTTTTAGGCAGAGGAACCAAGTCTTAAGGAAGGGAAGAAGGAACTGTAGGCAGTTCTGAATCGCAGGAAGACAGGATACAAATTGGGAGCAGCAGGATACACAGAAGAGCAGCAACCTTTCATGCCATGTCTAAAGGCACACGGGAGCCACTGAAGGATGAATTGGGAAGGGACATGATTGGGTGCCTGTGGGCAGAGGGTGGTTTTGGGTGAGTTGAGGGTGACTTAAGGCTTTCATAGAGAAAAAAATTCCAGCTATGAATGAGAGTATAGGGTAGACCCTAAATATTTCTGAAGTCAAAAATCCTTGAGAATCCAGTAGAATGACTGAACCCTAACTCCTAAAACATGCATTTATGTTTATATAAAGAAAAATTTACATACAACTTCATGTGCTTTCTGTATCTCCTGAGGCCCTTTTGGGTAAAACCCTTTGATGCCCACTGTTCTGCTTCCAATAGATAATCACGTCTGTTCTCTTAAAGAACTAAAGAAGTTTGAAAAGACTGGTGCTGACTTAAATTCACTTATTTGCAAATTGGCCATGAGATTTTATTTAAACCTACACAGAATGTCCCAGCTGGGCCTTAAATCCAGGTTTCCTGACTCCCAATATATTAGGTTCATTGCTCCCCAAAGTAACACGCCTGGATTAGCAGCAGCAACCCTGGGGTGCTTGTTAGAAATAAAAAATCTCAGTCTTCACCCCAGACCTTCTGAAGCAGAACTAGTGGTTTAACAACATCCTCAGGGTATCCCTAATGCGCTGTTCTAGGGTACGTCCCTTGGAGGCAAAATGGTAGTCCCTGGGTTATTTGGGAGGATCTGACATTAATCTCAGGCTGGATATGACTTTTTTTAAACACCCACTTTCCTCCCACCTGTTTACACTTTGTTAATGGTTATGGTCCCTTTAGGTGTCTTAATCCTGCTTTCCCCACCCTCCCACCAAAGTCCTAATGTATAATGTAAGAACCGCTCAGGGGCACAAGGCAAGTCGACCCCAAGTCTTTGTTCTCTAGGCCCTGACCTTAAGAAAAAGGCTAAGAACCTGTCCTAACGTGCTGAATGTGTTCTCTCGCCTTAGAGGATCCATCCTGTGTAGATTTCTTCGGCTGGTGTCATCTTGTTCCTCAGCATGGTGTCTGCAACCACAAATTTTACGGCAAACAATGCTGCAAGTCATGCACAAGGAAGAGCTGATCTTGACACCCTTCCAGCCCGGAAGGGCCAGGGTCTTACCTCCCAACCTCCGGAGAGACCAGCCACATTTCCATCGAAAGCTGAACACTGCAGACCACGTGTGAGCTGACCGCAGTGTTGGAGGGGCCTGCTCTCAAGTACAGACAGGCTCCTTTTTCAGTTCCCCGACGCACATGGTACTCAGAAACACTTGAACATGGGAAGCGATGACAAATCTGATTTACAAAAACCTAAAACAAAGACAGAACAGCTTTGATTTGCACTGTTACACGCAAGAAGTGATGACTTACAGTGAGATAGGACAAATTTTGACAAAGTGAGACTCTTGTTAACTTTGGGACAGACCCCCCCTGTGAACCTCAGAGGGTTCCATGACCGAGACGTCAGTTCTGAAAAGGCCCTTTAAGACTTCAAGTCAAAGACTAGGACTTGGAGCAATCAAACGTGGACGGAACACGCTGCCTAACTTCCTTGGAGCTCACAGTTTGCCCGAACTGTGGACACCACAAACCAGAAGTTACACAAACGCCAAATGGTGCTCGTGATTGTGCTTGCTGCTGGACTGGCAAGCTTCATGTCCTGTTTATTTGGTGTGTGTGTGTGTGTGTGTGTGTGTGTGTGTGTGTGTGGTTTTTTATTATTTTGTTTAAAGTATATTCTGCTTATAGAGAGTCTCCAAGACTAAAATTCACAACTTGAAAAGGAATATTCTGAAAACAGGGCAACGTGAACTATAGTTAAGATCGCCACTTCACTGAAATTCACACTCTGAAAAAAAGGAAAAAAAAAAAACAACACACAAAACACTGTTGCCCTACACACTCTGTCAACCTCATAATTTTTGGTGCTAGTCGAACAAGTACTCAGGAGCCTCAAGTCTGCTCTTTGGGAATCACAATTGGTGAGATGTTCATTTCTGGTAAAAATCTAAGAGGAGCTAAAGAGCAAAACAGCCCTGTTTTGAAGGAGAGGAAAACATCATTTATAATGCTCCCTACATATTATCAGAGATGCTTGGAAAATTAAAGGCCGCTTGTGGTGTTTTTCCTACCAACTGACATGTTTAAATTTGCCCTAGGATTTAGTTAACAAGAAAAAAGTCACAGTAGCAATAGAAAAATCCATCTGTCTTCTTGCTATGTGAATATTAATAAATCATAATATGCCAAGACCCTTCAACGAATAAGAGTGTTTTATAATCTTTCAGATCATATTTTCAGTGTTCAGAAGCCAGCTGTTGGTAGGCACTAATGAGCTTAAAATTGTGCTCAACTGGAAAAATACCACACTATTTTGCCAAAACCAAAGTAACTTACAAGACTGTGTCCTTCTGTAATTTTTTGAGATGTGGTTATTAAGGGCATATTTATATAATTCTACTCTATTCCTCAATGTCTTTGATGAATGTAACCCAATTTTACTGCTTTAAAAAGTCTCAATTCAAACAGGGATTTGCCAGCTCAGCACAACCAACTAGACAGTGGTTCGTTAAATTGAGAGCATCCTTTGTTCCGTTCTAATTAGAATCATGCATTCTCAGATCTCAGAGAAATAATGATTAGAATATTCTCTCAATCTCCTTGGCTTGGCCGAGAATAATGGCCATTTTACCATTAAAAAATATATATATAGTGCCACATCACCACCCCCTTGCCCTCTGAAAAACTGCAAGTTGTTTCTTTATATAATTATCATTTTATTATTTTATGGAAAATTAATTTATTAATTAATAGCCTATTCTTATGTGTTCTCACTTGCTTCGCTAAGTGATATTAATTCTGAGGAAAAATGTTGAATAAACAAACATGGGTTATAGAGAAAAGTCAAAATATATGTGTAATATTTAATTATTTTATAAGTTTTATAATAAAGTGTTCTGTTTCTTTGTCTTTGAAACTTGTTAAGTTCTTGAATAAATTAGTGAGAAGCCAGTGATTACCAAGGTGATATAAGTGTATAAATGTTGATTAAGAATCTCAGAGTAATTTCTCAAAAAGTTGAGAAAAGTTTAGGGGTAAGATATTAATTAATCATTTTTCTTGTTTGTGTATAAGAAAATTACAAACCATCAAATGCTGGGATGAAATACATGACATTTACCATCTTATGGAGATACTGAATTATTTTTTTTCTACTCTTAATAGTCATGTAATCATTTATTTATGGAAATCATCCAAGTTAGATAAACCATAAATGTAGTTGCATCTCTTTTTTTTTTCCCTACTTGAAAATCTTTTTGCAGAAGGAAGGAAAGAGAGGGAAGGGAAAGGAGGGGGGAAAGAAAAAAAAACTAAGTAATAAATTAAAAAGCAAATTGCTCTCAGGTTTTTGAAATTTTGAATCTTCAGACCAGAGAAAAATAAAACTATCTGGGCAAAGTAAGTCCGAATGACCTGAATAAACAGTATTTTTTCCTACATGTGTGAGATACATATATATATATATATATATATATATATATATATATATATATATATATATATATATATATAAAAGTTATGCATGCTATTTTTAAAATATATTTAAGAGGATTTTTAAGTGAATTATTGCTATTTGGCAGACATAAAAATTATGGTTAATAATGAAAAATGGAATAGATGGCAGATAAGTTACCTTTCTACTACCTTTTGTTAATAAAATATTATTAATAAAAGCAACCATATGTTATCTTATTTAATCCTCACAACAGCCTAGTTAGGAAGATACTATTATCTTCCCTTTGCAGATGGGGACTCTGAGATTCACAGAGATCACATATTTGGCCCAAGGGCACATGGTCATTGAGTAATGGGTCAGGACTCAAATCCAGGTCTGTCAGACTTAAAAGGTTATTATTTTGTCACTGTGCTGCATCACCCTGGGGAAGATTTTTAAAAAGAGAGAGACAGAGAAAGAAAAAGAGAAGTCCATCTAGGCCTTAGAATTCTGTTATGGCCCCTGAGACACACGTGAAGAGGGTTTGACAATAAATGATTTAACAATGAAGAATTATGGGGAGAGCTGGGATGACTTAAGGTGGGGAATTGGAGATGGGAGGCAATACATTCCCACTTAGCCTGTCTTTTCAATAAAGGATGCTTAAAGACTTGTTGGGACTTCCCTGGCGGTCCAGTGGTTAAGACTCCGCGCTTCTACTGCAGGGGGCGCAGGTTCAAACCCTGGTCGGGGAACTAAGATCCCACATGCCGTGCGGAGCGGCCAAAAAAAGATACCTAAAGACTTGTTGCATAAGTCTTTTTTTCTTTAATAACTGTTTCCCTCTGGGATGGTAGTGTTTCCTGGGCAACAGGACCTCAGTGTCGGGAGCCTGCAATATGCCAAGTCCATTAGGATGGAGAGAGAGAGTGAGGAGCAGTGCCCTTGGCATGGATTCTATGTGCCAACTGTGGGGAAGGATGCTGTCCCAGCAGTGTGCATCATGCAAGAGGTAGTTTATGGAATTAACTGCATAGAACCCATTACTGCAAAACGTGATATATTGATAGAAAAGGCCACTTACGTTATGTCCTATATGGGTTTATTTTGGAAACAAAATTTGTATGCAGATTCCATGTATCGTCTGCCTTACCTTATCTTTCCCGTAAGATCTTAAGTCCTCAGCTCCTCTGTGGTCGCCACTGCTGCTGAGGCTCTGAATACCTCCTCAGTCACCCCTGTATCTGGGTGATTTTCACCTTCATCCTCCGGAAGGTACCACAGGAGGAAGTGATTCTTGAACTGCTGTCATTCATTTACTATACTCTTGAGTTTCCCTGTAAGCACAGAACACCTCTACTAAATGTGTTATTTAAATTTATCTATTTAATTAAAAGTGATGTGATCTAAAGAAAATACTGTTTAAGAAGTAAACTTTTTATAACTCCTGTAAATGGAAAATTTATATTATTTCCCATAAATGAAGACAAATAAAAGCCCACTGAATAGTATTAACATTTAAATTTATTTTAATTAAAAATAAAATATAGTCACTACCACTGGCTCACACAATTCATATCTAAGAAAAATTTCTCACTGAGAACAAGTGACTGTTCCTAGTTCCTCAGGAATATTCAGTTTAGCATCATTAAGCTTAAGATAAAGTTCTCTGTCAATAAGATTATTTTGGTCTTGAATGCCAACTCATATTCATACATAGAAAAGGCAAATTCTATCCATTTAACGGTGCCTATGCGGATAGAATTAGACATTGAGAATCATACTTGACTTTTGTTCAACAAATTTTTGTGTACAAAGAAGACATTAGGAGAAATATCCAGAATGTATTTTTCTAAATGTATCCAGTTATTTGTTAGTTTCTGCAAAACAATGGCAAACTGCCTTGCCCGTGTACACAACCAGCATCCTCTCTGAACACTATGAAGAGATACTTGCAAAGTATTTCTAAGTGTTTTCCTAAACTCTGTTTCATAAGGGACACAGCTGAGTTCATAACCAGGTCATTCAATAACAAAAAATAATTTATACAACTGTTGGTTGGTAAAATGGACAAATGATGTTCCTGGATTGTTCCCAGCATGCTAACTGGGATGAGAAAGGGCACCAAGGTCTAGGAAAAGGAAATCCTGTAGGCCATTTCTCCCCACCCCCCCTGTTTCCTTATTCCCCTCTTCTCTTATTACTTCCATCGCCTTGGCATCCTGATTTAGGCCGCCTCTGCCTCATACAGGTTAGGACATCACCTGACATTACCTGGTGTTGCACCAGAACGTCCATAGGCCATGTTGGAAAGCACTACTCTAAATGAACACTTGGTACGCCTGAATCCTCCATCCCCGTGGCTAACAGACTTAACTAAAACTGGTGTGCAGTACAAAGAGTAGCCCTTTCTCTGTGTTAACAATCAGAGCCCTGGAGGAAATGGCCTTTCAAGGTGAACCAGGGCCAGGAGCTGTTCCTGCCAGTGACAAGGCCCAGACCTGTTTCTCTCTCTGACTTCTCCTCTCTCTTCTTTCATGTGGCCGGAACACAGGAAGGATGGGGCAGCCCCCAACTTGGCAGAAGGTCTAGGTAGTCTACCATTCTTGCAGATTTCCATTTCATATACCAAGGGGCATAGTATCTCCCATTTCTTGGAAAGAGGGTCCTCTCTCCCCTGCCCCATCCCCTTTGAAAGCCAAGTTGTATCTAGAATAAGTCTCAGGACAATAATTTCTAAATCATTAGCTACATTACCATCACCTAAGGATATTTTACATAGAACTTCCCAGGCCTCATTCCAGAAATTTAATTAAGTACCCTGGGGGTAAGACCTGGGCATTTACATTTTAAAAGGCATTCAGGTTGGACTTCCCTGGTGGTGCAGTGGTTAAGAATCTGCCTGCCAATGCAGGGGACACGGGTTCGAGCCCTGGTCCGGGAAGATCCCACATGCTGCGGAGCAACTAATCCTGTGCACCACAACTACTGAGCCCGCATGCCACAACTACTGAAGCCCACACGCCTAGAGCCCGTGCTCTGCAACAAGAGAAGCAACCACAGTGAGAAGCCCACGCACCACAATGAAGAGTAGCCCCCGCTCGCCGCAACTAGAGAAAGCCTGCGCGCAGCAACGAAGACCCAACGCAGCCATAAATTAACTAATTAATTAATATTTTTAAAAAGGCATTCAGGTTTCTTTGAGGAACAGCTGGGTTTGGAACCACTGGTCTAGGGCAAATAAAGAAGTGCCTTGGGTCTGTCTGCCTTATGCAGGCAAGGAAGTCCCCTAGGTACCAGGCCCTGCAGTGCAGCTCTGCAGCGGTCTGGGCCAAACTCAGCTGAGAATGAAGGGCCTTTGGCCTATTCTCATTCCTCGCATGTATGTTTCACCTGGAAAACTCTTGTGACGGTAAATCGTGTGTCAAGAAAAGGATTTGCAGGCAGGGACCACCTGCTCACCTTTTTCTCTCTTCTCATTCCCAAACATGTCAGTAGCCTACAGAGGGGTTTGGCGGGCAGTGGAACAGTATTGAGGGAAATTAGCCATTTCTCTCAGTCAAGCACCCACATGCAAGAGCTAGTGTACTGTCGTTTATTTTCTTAAAAATGGTGGGGGAGGGAGGGCCTACCATAGAGAAGCCAGTGAAATCCCCATCGGAAAGTGTCTTTTGGCAAATCACTCCCAGCGCTCTTGTGTGTGTGTGTGAAGAAACACACAGTGCATGAAAACAGTTGTACTCCTGAGATCCAGAGTCAAGGCAGAACGAAGGCTTCCGTCCTATTTCCTGCCCGGTCATTAGGTGCCAAGAGGTGAATCAATCGTTTTTAGGAATTAGGCCAACTGTCACTTCCTTACAAACTGCAAAAAATGCATTGCCTGACTCGACTGAGTGAAAATGGTAACTTCAGCTTTTGTCCAACAGAAGACAAAAGAAACAACATCTTTCATAATATAGGGAAGAGCTGCTAGGAGGATGCTTTGGGGCCATGCTAAAGAATAAACAGTTTAATTCCATGGTTTGTGCTTTTCTGGGCCTCTTATTTTTCTTGTTTAATGGCTAATTTTATTAATTTATGGGGTTTTATTTTTAAGATTGGTTCCAGATATTTAAAATGAACATGTCTGTCTATTTATATATCTCCATCATTTTAAAGCAATAAAAGAGTCATTGTTACTGTATACAGTGAATTTCTTCTGCCTTTGTTATGATGCCCACATTATCCAGAGCTTTTATTACATGCAGATAGGTCGGCAGACTTCACATTTTCGTGGAAGTTAGTATTTGTTTTCACACTAAAATCTCTCTGACATAAAATCACATGTACTGGGCTTCCCTGGTGGCGCAGTGGTTGAGATTCTGCCTGCCAATGCAGGGGACACGGGTTCGAGCCCTGGTCTGGGAAGATCCCACATGCCGCGGAGCAACTAGGCCCGTGAGCCACAACTACTGAGCCTGCGCGTCTGGAGCCTGTGCTCCGCACCAAGAGAGGCCGCGATAGTGAGAGGCCCGCGCACCGCGATGAAGAGTGGCCCCCGCTCGCCGCAACTAGAGAAAGCCCTCGCACAGAAACAAAGACCCAACACAGCCATAAATTAATTAATTAATTAATTAATTTAAAAAAAAGAATGGATGCCATTATTTGGCATCTATATTTAAATCACATGTACTCTCTTGTAGTTCGCTCTACCTAAACTAACGTTTTCTCATGCATTTTTGCTATCTAAAACATATTCATCCTTCAACAAGCATTTATTGAGCATTTACTGCAATGCAAGATCCAAGCATAGAAACAGATCTTGTTCCTGACCCAAAGGGACGGATTCTTAAAAATATGAGACGCTCATCCACACAGAAATCAGGCAATGGTCCAAGGTCATATAGTCCTAAGATTTTTTTTAAATTCCTCACTTTTACATTCACCCCACTCAGCATTTGAAAATGCTTGTTTTCAGCCTGTATTATTGTCAATATCACATAATGCAAATCAGGATCATGCAGATGTAAAAGGCGGGGTCCCCTTCTAAAATAATAAAATCACCCAATTATAATTAAGCAGTGGCCCACTTGCAAATTAATGTATAAAATTTATGAACTGGAAGAGAATTTAGTTATCATTTCATTCTCTCTCCCTCACAAATGTAGAAACTGAGACCCAAATATTTGAAGGCCTTTCCTAAAATTACCCAGTGAGTTAATGGTAAGTCCAAGAGTAAAATCAGATACAATAATTTTCATACAAGTATCCTTTTCACTGTATTATAAAATATTTGATTTTTCACTTGATAAGTAAATGCTTTTATTGACAATTACTCTGGAGACTTCAGGGAATTTTAATGAGTAGTGAGTTTCAAATAGAAACCTAGTAAGAAAAACTGCTGAGTTCATATGATATCTGTGGTATTAAGTTCCCCTTCCTCAAAAGAAATACTCTGAGACCATAAGAAGCATAAAGATGTTGTCATACTTCCTCTCTGCAGGGCAAAGGGGACTTCATGAAAGAACAAATTTTTTAAAATATCTGACCCATTTTCTTTCCAAAAGGCTGGTATCTTCAGGGAACTGAACTACTGCTTTGCTTTGAGCCATGAATTAGTAAGGATGTTGCAGGTGACAAAACTTTGTAAATATACTAAAGTACATTGGATTGGACACTTTAAATGGGCGATTTTATGGCATGTAGATTATACCTCTTTATTGAGATATAAAATTCTGTTTAAATAAGAATATGCTTGAAACGAGGACTGTCTTTGCTCACGCCTATGATCACATAGGAATTTTGCTGTGTAGCACTAATTCTTCCTGTACTGTTCACACCCCATTTACTTGGTTCAAGAGTGCCCCAAACCAATTTTGTTTACAGAAGGGGCAACTTCATCTATTTGCTATTTCACTCAACCAGACAAGGGTAACTTTCAGCCACTGTCCTTGGTACTGAAGATATAATTAGAATGTAAGGTCCATGAGGGTAGGGGATTTTTCTATCTTGTTTAGTATGGTATTGTCATTACCTACCATTTCTTGAATGGATGATACACAGGGGAACAAGACAGACATAGTCTCTGCCTCTTCAAACTTGTAGTCTAGGTGTTAGGGATTCAGAAAATTAAACAGCGTTTTTACTATAGAATTGAAATCATCTATGAAAGAGAACTCTGCGGGGCCAGAAAAAAGAGCACTAAATCATATTGTTTCTAAAGTTCTTTTTTGTGGTTATTTCACTTGATGACTGAGATGAAAAGCTCAATGTTAGCGCTTGTTTTAAACATTTTCTAAATGGATTCCCTTATACTCTTTCAAAAAGGAGAAACATTCACAGTATCAATATTTAGGACACAGATAGTAAGCATGTTTTGACCCAAATGTTATCATGAATCAATTATGTTTAAAATGGTCACATATGCTAAGTTAAAAGAGCAGTTTGATTTACTGTATTTGATCTGTTAATAAACATAGAACAATTGAAGCAATCATAGTTAAACCCTCCTGCCCCTGCTTGGATTGTATGAGGAAATTAAGCAGCTTGGAAGTCAACCCTTCATTTTTATTGGGATGTCACTGAAGGATAAGGACCTGTCAGGAGCTAGTCTGTTTCTGCTGGATAAGAGTAAGGTGGGAAGCATTTTTAAAGTTCTGAAATCCGGTTGTAGAAAACAGTTGGGAGGATAGGGGCTACCCTTGGCATTATGCCTTACTCATTCAATCTACTCTTTAAGAGTTTGGCAGGAGCAGCTACATCTGGCATTTCTAGCCACCTCCATCCCCCCAAAATTATGATAAGGTTGGAGTTGGAGAGGGTGGAAGGAAGAAAAAACTAATTTGATCTTACTCCCTTCTTCCTATCCCACACATTAAAAGAGGAAAAGAGGTATACCTGAGGGAAGGTGTTTTGGACCCAGTATTCTTTAATATCATGTGCATTCTATGAAACAGATTTTTTTAATGTTTTAAGAGTGATTTGATGAAATGTAAACGTTTCACTTATTTTCATAAAATTTTCCTAGGACCTACTTGGAAAACCAAAAATAACAATGTAATAAGATACTAGAGTGGGAACAGCAGGGAGAGGCAAAGATGATGTGATGATGATAATAATAATAACTAACATTAATGCACATCTGCTATGTGCAAGGAATGTACTTGGTATTTTCCATATATTAATGTCAATTTCTGTAGTTATCTGAATCTTAAAACAATGTAAAATAATTATTATTAACTCCCCTAGTTTTTCATAAGAAATAAGGCTCACAGACATTTTATACGATGGCATTAGATTCATGGAGACACTATTATGTTGATTAAGAGCAAGAAATTTGCATCTACACAAACCTCAAATTCATATCCTGAACTCCCTCTGAGAACCCATCTCGTTAGTGGCAATATCACTTCATTTCTTTGATCCTTAATTTCATCATCTAGGAACAGACACTGAATCATTTATTCAACAAAAGTTAGCACCACTTGTGCTGGATACTATAAGGTTGAGGAAAAATAGAGTTCTGCCCTCTTTGGGTTTATATTCATGGATGAGTACAGCTATTAACCAAGGCATCGGGACTTCCCTGGTGGCGCAGTAGTTAAGAATTCACCTGCCAATGCAGGAGACATGGGTTCAAGCCCTGGTCCGGGAAGATCCCACATGGTGCAGAGCAACTAAGTCCGTGCACAACTAGTGAGCCTGCGCTCTAGAGCCCATAAGCCACAACTACTGAAGCTCATGCGCTCTAGGGGCCCACCTGCTGCAACTACTGAGCCTGAGTGCTGCAACTACTGAAGCCCACGCGCCTAGAGCCCGTGCTCTGCAACAAGAGAAGCCACCGCAATGAGAAACCCGCACGCCGCAACAAAGAGTAGCTCCTGCTCGCCATAACTAGAGAAAAAGCCCACACTCAGCAATGAAGACCCAACGCAGGCAAAAAAAAAATTTTTTTAATAAATTAATTAACCAAGCCATCTCATAGACAAACATAAAATTACAACCATGATAAGCACTAAGCAGAACAAGCATATAGTTGTAGCAGAAACTACATGGTATTCTAGCCATATGTGCTTGGAACCCTTAATCAATTTCTTGCACACCAGTCTGTGGTGTGATTTTACTCCCAAAGCCAGCACCTGCATTTATTTTTCTTAAGATCATGCTGTCACTGCCAGCACCCACTTTGCCTGCAAGCACAGAAAACCACTGGAAATTTATTCCCTGACTCAATCCTGCACAAACCCTCAACCCATATGTCATTCATTCATTGGTGACTAACCTAGTCAGGAGTAACTACAATAACTGGAATTGTTTGAATGCTCAGTAAGGTACTGTTCACTAAATGGGAGATCCTGACCCATCGTAATACTCAACAAATGGTACCTATAAAAATGACAATCAAGAAAAAGAAGACAGAATCGTGAAGAAGGCAACAGATGCTCTTGCAACAGCAAAGGAGATTTAAAGGGTAAAAGAAGAGTTCTGTGATTTTGAAGCTTTCCAGGAAATAACTTGAGAAGCAGGTTTATTCATGGCCAAGATTTCTTGAGGCCCTGGATCATCTGACCCTCAGCTGACAGCATCCTGGCACAGGTGCACGGCTGAGGATCTCAAAAGTCTGAGAGCTGGCAGCCTGGGAATGGCCAGCTGCCCAACTCCTCCTTTTCCCAGAGTGGGAGGAAGTTGGTTCCTGTGTGATTATTAATTAAATCCTGACTGGGTGGGCACTTTTAACGTCTTTTCCAGGGGGAGCCTTGCTAGCAAGATCTCATAACTGAACTGCAGCCAGCCTCAGTCAAGGAGCAGGAAACCACCTTTGGCTGGGGCCAGAGCACTTGTTCTCCATCCAAACTTACTCACCCAGGTAGAGGTCTGAGTTGGAGGTCGGCCTGTGATTCTCAATGGATCAATTGTTTCCACCCATCTCCCCTCTGCAAGGTCCGGAAGACATGAAATAGGATTGGGGGGAAGATTAATGTGTTTCTGTACCATATTGTCTATCTGGAAGGCACACTCCAGGTATTGTTCCTAGCACAAAGCGTCTTTCAGAGTTACCCTGTAAAAAAACTGCTTTTCAGAAGATTACGTTCGGGAGTTAGGTGTCTCGGTATCCCCAGTACAAAGTGGCAGAGAGATTTAGCAGTGATCTAGATAATCTTATCAACTCAGATAATTCAGATGTTGGTTTTACTGCCTTCAAATGCAGTAGCCAGATAATCATCACCAGCTAGTTCAATTCCTCTCCAAAGCCTTTACTGCTGCACAGAGAAAAGTGGGCTGATAATTACCAAACCCCAATCATGTGCCAGATATTGTCCTATGCTCTGTTTCTGCATTCTCTCCTTTAATTCTCACATCAAATCCCTTATTGTCATTTCCTCCCTTTTAAGGATGAGGAAACTGAGGTTCGATAAAGGTAAATAATTCTCTTCAGGTCACAGAGCAAAACATGATATTGCTGGGTTTAGAATGTAAGTCTGTCTCAGGTAGTAAAATCTTTCCACTTAGGAAAGAGAGGGGTCAATTTTTTTAAAAAACAAGTCAATAATAAGATTTGTTTAAAAATTGCCCTGGGACTTCCACTTACAGGATGATGGTTTAAGTCTTCTAGAGACCAAGTCTCAATCAAAAAACTTTTGGATAAAATAGGAAAAGCACTTGCCTAACGATCTTGAGAGTAAACATAAACAGGCACATTGTTGAAGGGAGACAAGTGTGGAGAAGCAAATAGCAAAGAAGTTTCTTTTCTTTTCCTTTCTTTCCTTTCCTTTCCATGAGGAAGCTCAGATATTAGCCTTAATTTTAAAAAAGGTTATAAATCAGCTATTTCAAATATTTCAAAAATGAAAGAAAATCATGCCTGAAGAACTAAACAAAAGTGTAAGAGTGATGGTAAAGTATGAGAACAATGGTCCAAATAGAGAATGTCAATAAAGAGGTTGAAATTATTAAAAAACAAACAAACAAAAGAAACAAAAATTCTGGAGTTTAAAAAGTCCACTAACTGAAACAAAAAAAAATTTACTAGAGGGGCTAAGAAGCAAGTTTGACAAGGCAAAAGGAAGAAGCAGCAAACCTGAACACGAGCCAGTTGAGATTATTATGGTTTTGTGATACAATTTGAAATCAGAAACTGATGACTCCAGCTTTGTTCTTTTTTGTCAAGATTGGTTTGGCTCTTTCAGGTTTTTTGTGGTTCCATATGAATATTAGGATTTTTTTTCTATTTCTGTGGGGAAAAAATGCCATTGGAGTTTGGATAGGGATTGCAATGAATCTATAGATCACTTTGGGTAGCACAGACATTTTTAACAATATTAATTCTTCGAATCCATGAACATGGGATATCTTTCTATTTGTGTCTTCAATTTCTTTGATCAATTTCTTGCAGTTTTCAGTACATAGATATTTTAACTCCTTGGTTAAATTTATTCCAAAGTATTTTATTGCTTTTGATGCTATTGTGAATATAGAATTGTTTTTTAAATTTCTTTTTCTGGTAGTTTGTTGATAGTAGAGAAGCACAACTAACTTGACCTCCTGAGGAGAGATCAAGGTGGTAAAGTAGGGGGACGCTGAGCTCACTTCCCCACACAAACACATCAAAAATACACCTACACATGGAGTAACTGTCACTGAAAACAAACAAGACTGACAAGGCCAATACTAGAAACTGATTTTACCTGACTTGCAGTCCCAACATGCTTTCTAAGAGCTCTGCTGCCTCTCAAAAATAATAAATTCAGCCCAATTCTCAACAACAAGTAATGGAACCCAATATTCTAGTGACTGAGGATCCTGAAGCCCTGAGTTTCATTACTTAAAGAAAGAGATCTTAAGATTTACTGTCTCTCTTCCCTGAATTGATTAAGCAGACATTACTAAGTGCATTAATTACTAAGTGCATTGCTATGGTGCACTGAAAAGAAGACCACATTGGAAGCCAGAAAATCTGGGGTTTAGGTTTTACTCTGCATTAATTCTCTGCATGAAGTTCATTTATTCTCATACCCTTATTGAACCCAGGATATCATTCGGTCTTGTGATTCTCAACCCTGAATGTACATTACAGCAATGTGGAGAGAATGTAAAAATGATTATGCCCATGCCCCACCTCCAGAGATTCTGATTCCACTGATTTGGGATAGAGCCTGCAAGTTCCCCAGATTATTTTTATATTCAGCAGGACTTGGAACCATTGATCCAATTCCAACAACATTGTAGATGAGACATTTAAGGGCTCTTCCAAGCCCTTGAATCTTCCATAATTTTACAATGGTTTCCAGTCTCACTGAAAATCTAAGAATGACTTCAGCCTATTGTGTAAGTGGCCCAAAAGTGCAATTGCTGAAGAAATTTATTTATCTGCCCTGCGTGGGCTCAAAAAGCAAAGATTGAAAACATCTGTGCTGAGTTATTAGTTGCCTCAGTGACATGGGACACAATGAGGATGGGGGAAGATGGTCCTCAGGGAACTTGTTGGAAAACTCAAATCAAACCTTTTTAGATGTATGTCACTGTTGCTATGATGCTAGCAGCAAACATCCTGCCTACACCCTATTGGTGGGTTTGGTGCAACAGGCAGTAGAGTTCTCTGGCTCCACAATTACCTACTTTCCTTCTCACCCAAGAACATCTGAAAACTCACACTGATATTGGCGTAACTCTTGACAATAGAAGTACTCAAACCACTTTTGGTTGGTGAAGGTCACAGAGGAATGAGACAGGGGCATAAATGAGCCCTGCTCTACTGAGAAAAAAAAAAAATACAGCTTAAATTCAAGATTGAATTTGAAAAGTTAGTGTTCTCTCTCTGTCCTCTTTCCAATTCCCTAGATTCCCTACTCCTAAAAGGAAGTCAGTTTTACTGTTGAATTTTTTGTTTTAAATAGATCTTTACTGGAGTATAATTGCTTCTCAATACCGTGTTAGTTTCTGTTGCACAACAAAGCGAATCAGCCATATGCATACACATGTCCCCATATCCCCTCCCTCTTGAGCCTCCCTTCCATCCTCCATATCCTACCTCTCTAAGTCATTGCAAAGCACCGAGCTGATCTCCCTGTGTTATCCTACTGTTTCCCACCAGCCAACTATCTTACATTCGGTAGTGTATATATGTCGATGCTACTCTCACTTGGCCCCAGCTTCACCCTCCCACCCCATGTCATCAAGTCCATTCTCTATGTCTACCTCTTTATTCCTGCCCTGCAACTAGGTTCATCAGTACCATTTTTTTTTTTTTTTTAGATTCCATATATATGTGTTAGCATACGGTATTTGTTTTTCTCTTTCTGACTTACTACACTCTGTATGACAGACTCTAGGTCCATCCACCTCACTACAAATAACTCAATTTCGTTTCTTTTTATGGCTGAGTAATATCCCATTGTATATATGTGCCACATCTTCTTTATCCATTCATCTGTCAGTGGACATTTAGGTTGCTTCCATGTCCTCGCTATTGTAAATAGTGCTGCAGTGAACACTGTGGTACACATCTCTTTTTGAATTATGGCTTTCTCAGGGTATATGTCCAGTAGTGGGATTGCTGGGTCATATGGTAGTTCTATTTTTAGTTTTTTAAGGAACCTCCATACTGTTTTCCACAGTGGCTGCACCAACAGTGTAGGAGGGTTCCCTTTTCACCACACCCTTTCCAGCATTTATTGTTTCTAGTTTTTTGATAATGGCCATTCTGACCGGCATGAGGTGATACCTCATTGTAGTTTTGATTTGCATTTCTCTAATAATTAGTGATGTTGAGCACCTTTTCATGTGCCTTTTGGCCATCTGTATGTCTTCTTTGGAGAAATGTGTAGGTCTTCTGCCCATTTTTGGATTGGGTTGTTTGTTTTTTTAATATTGAGCTGCATGAGCTGTTTATATATTTTGGAGATTAATCCTTTGTCCATTGATTCGTTTGCAAATATTTTCTCCCATTCTGAGGGTTGTCTTTTGGTCTTATTTATGGTTTCCTTTGCTGTGCAAAAGCTTTTAAGTTTGATTAGGTCCCATTTGTTTATTTTTGTTTTTATTTCCATTTCTCTAGGAGGTGGATCAAAAACGATATTGCTGTGATTTATGTCATACAGTGTTCTGCCTATGTTTTCCTCTAAGAGTTTGATGGTGTCTGGCCTTACATTTAGGTCTTTAATCCATTTTGAGTTTATTTTTGTGTATGGTGTTAGGGAGTGTTCTAATTTCATTCTTTTACATGTAGCTGTCTAGTTTTCCCAGCACCACTTATTGAAGAGGCTGTCTTTTCTCCATTGTATACTCTTGCCTCCTTTGTCATGAAGTAGGTGCCCATATGTGCATGGGTTTATCTCTGGGCATTCTATCCTGTACCATTGATCTATATTTCTGTTTTTGTGCCAGTACCATACTGTCTTGATTACTGTAGCTTTGTAGTAGAGTCTGAAGTCAGGGAGCCTGATTCCTCCAGCTCCATTTTTCTTTCTCAAGATTGCTTTGGCTAATCGGGGCCTTTTGTGTTTCCATACAAATTGTGAAACTTTTTGTTCTAGTACTGTGAAAAATGCCATTGGCAATTTGATAGGGATTGCACTGAATCTGTAGATTGCTTTGGGTAGTATAGTCATTTTCACAATATTGATTCTTCCAATCCAAGAAGATGGCATCTTTCTCCATCTGTTTATGTCATCTTTGATTTCTTTCCTCAGTGTTTTATAGTTTTCTGAGTACAAGTCTTTTGCCTCCTTAGGCAGGTTTATTCCTAGGTATTTTATTCTTTTTGTTGCAATGGTAAATGGGAGTGTTTCCTTAATTTCTCTTTCTGATTTTTCACTGTTGGTGTATAGGAATGCCAGAGATTTCTGTGCATTAATTTTGTATCCTGCAACCTTACCAAATTCATTGATTAGTTCTAGTAGTTTGCTGGTGGCATCTTTAGGATTTTCTATATATAGTATAATGTCATCGGCAAACAGTGACAGTTTTACTTTTTCTTTTCCAATTTGTATTCCTTTTATTTCTTTTTCTTCTCTGATTGCCATGGCTAGGACTTCCAAAACTATGTTGAATAAGAGTGGTGAGAGTGGACATCCTTGTGTTGTTCCTGATCTTACTGGAAATGCTTTCAGTTTTTCACCATTGAGTATGATGCTTGCTGTGGGTTTGTCATATATGGCCTTTATTATGTTGAGGTAGGTTCCCTCTATGCCCATTTTCTGGAAAGTTTTTATCATAAATCGGTGTTGAATTTTGTGAAAAGCTTTTTCTGCATCTATTGAGATGATCATATGGTTTTTATTCCTTAATTTGTTAATGTCAAATTATTACCATTTACCAATTATTACTATTACCATTTTCGTAATTGTTTTGGGTTTGTTTTTGTGGGTCTTTTTCTTCTCTTGTGTTTCCTGCTTAGAGAAGTTTCTTTAGCATTTGTTGTAAAGCTGGTTTGGTGGTGCTGAATTCTCTTAGCTTGTGCTTGTCTGAAAAGCTTTTGACTTCTCTATCGAATCTGAATGAGATCCTTGCTGGGTAGAGTAATCTTGGTTGTAGGTGCTTCTCTTTCATCACTGTAAGTATATCCTGCCACTCCCTTCTGGCCTGCAGAGTTTCCACTTAAAAATCAGCTGATAGGTGCTTCCCTGGTGGCGCAGCAGTTGAGAATCTGCCTGCCAATGCAGGGGACACGGGTTCGAGCCCTGGTCTGGGAAGATCCCACATGCCGCGGAGCAACTAGGCCCGTGAGCCACAACTACTGAGCCTGCGCGTCTGGAGCCTGTGCTCCCAACAAGAGAGGCCGCGATAGTGAGAGGCCCGCGCACCGCGATGAAGAGTGGCCCCCGCTTGCCACAACTAGAGAAAGCCCTCGCACAGAAACGAAGACGCAACACAGCCATAAATAAATAAATAAATAAATAAACAAATCCTTTAAAAAAAAATCAGCTGATAACCTTATGGGGATTCCTTTATATGTTATTTTTTCTTTTTCCCTTGCTGCTTTTAATATTTTTTCTTTGAATTTAATTTTTGTTAGTTTGATTAATATGTGTCTTGGTGTGTTTTTCCTAGGGTTTATCCTGTATGGGACTCTCTGTGCTTCCTGGAATTGGGTGACTATTTCCTTTCCCATGTTAGGGAAGTTTTCAACTATAATCTCTTTTTTTCACAGACCCTTTCTGTTTCTCTTCTTCTTCTGGGACCCCTATAGTTCGAATGTTGGTGCATTTAGTGTTGTCCCAGAGGTCTCTGATATTGTCTTCAATTCTTTTAACTCTTTTTTCTTTATTCTGCTCCTCGGGAGTTATTTCCACCATTTTGTCTTCCAGCTCACTTATTCATTCTTCTGCCTTAGTTATTCTGTTATTGATTCCTTCTAGTGTATTTCTCATTTCAGTTATTGTGTTGTTCATCTCTGTATGTTTGTTCTTTAGTTCTTCTAGATCTTTGTTAAACATTTCTTGTATTTTCTCAATCCATGCTTCCATTCTATTTCCGAGATTCTGGATCATCTTCACTATCATTACTCTGAATTCTTTTTCAGGTAGATTGCCTATTTCCTCTTCATTTATTTGGTCTTGTAGGATTTTACCTTGTTCCTTCATCTGTGACATATTTTTTGCCATCTCATTTTCTTTTTTTTAATGAGTGGGATTGTGTTCCTGTTTTACTGGTTGTTTGGTCTGAGGCTTCCAACACTGGAGTTTGTAGGCTATTGGGTAGAGCTGGGTCTTGGTGCTGAAATGAGGACCTCTGTGAGACCTCACTCCAATGAATATTCCCTGGGATCTGAGGTTCTCTGTTAGTCCAGTGGTTCAGACTTGGAGCTCCCACCACAGGAGCTTCTGCCCGACCCCGGGCTCTCGAACCAAGATCCCACAAGCGTTGTGGGGTGGCAAAAAAAAAAAAAAAGAAAAAGAACAATAAACAAAAAATAAAATTAGACTAGGAAACTAACAGATATGTTAGAAAGAATGTAAAAATAAAAATATAGAGGAATAAACAACTGGAAGTTACATCAGTACCACAATAGTAAAAAAGGGGAGGAGGGAAAAGAAAAAAAAAAAGTGGGGAGGGAGGCCTTGGCTGTGGAGGGCCGGCCTAAGCAAGAGCGAGGTTTGGGTGGTGGGCAGGGCCAATGCTCAGGACCTACAGGGCTGGAAAAGGCCCTGGGGGTTGTGCAGGGTGGGGCTTAGGCTCAAGGAACAGAAGGGGCCCAGGCGTGACCCCCACCCCTGGTCTCAGAGGGCAGAGGACCTCACCTGGGAGCCCAGCAGGCTTCCTGGGCTTGAGTGGGAGGAGCAAACACCCTCCTCTCCTCTCTTCTCCTACTCCTCTGGTCTGGGGTCTGGAGGCCCCCTCCCACCTGCCTCTCCTGATCTCCCCAGCCTCAGGGGTGCCGCTCTTGTCTGGCCTCCACTTCTCCTCCCCCCTCGGTCACTCTACGTCCTACCGGTTCACTCTGGGGTTCCTCCTGTCTCCTTGGAGGTTAGAGTCCCCCACCAGTGGCCGGCAGGCACCCTAGTTGTGGGGAGACGCTAACTCCACATCTTCCAACACTGCCATCTTGAATCTGCCTCTATTGTTGAATACTGATCTTCAGTACTTAGCCTCTGCCATTGTATTTATTTTTCTTTCTCCAGAGAAGAACCACCCAATTCTGGGAGTTAGGATTCTATATCAAGAACAGAGAATATTGGAGCTCAGACAGAGGTGAATGGGGCCTCCACCAAGCTTTCTCTTTCTTTTTTTTTTTTTTCTCTTTTTAAAGAGTTCTTTTCTACCTATGCCTGGCACCAAATGCCTGAGTTTTCTCTTAATATTTTGGAGTTAATATCTGCTTTATCTATCCTTTTTGACTCATTCAATTTAATTCACTCTGTTTCTTTTCTTTAAGGTGACTTATGGGGATGAAATTAGAGAATTTGGATTATGAAACAGATAAAAGAATAAAAACCAAATCTACTCAAGAGACTTAATTCTCTTTTCATCAAGGTTAGTTAACCCTCTTTTCTAGTTAAAATGTGTGTGAAAATGCGTGTGGAGAAATATGTGTTAAAATCAGGCCTCCATTTTTCCAATTTGCAAAAGGAGAAATTTGGACAACATAATTTTAAAGGCTTTTTCCTGCTGTAACAGTTAATTTCCATTTTGTCTCAACTTTTCCCTACAGAAAGTTGTTTCCTATTAAAATTATACTTAGGTTTAGGGTTTAAGTAAAAAAATAACACTTGGTGCCTTTTACTTTGCCTTAGGTAGTATTTTGTACTTTAATTCATTTGTATTAATTTTGGCCCCTGAAAGTAGGTTAGAGATGATAAGATGAAGAAAATGATACTAATTCATTGACATGTTCCATAAATACCTGTTATTTGCCAAAACTTAACTCAATATTAGAAACGCTAGATAAGATATGGCCCTTTCTTTTACATACCTCTTGGCCTCATCTTTTATACATCTCTTAGTGGAGAGATAAAACTGTACTTTACAATAAAATGCATCTTTTTATAAGAGATAACATAGCAGTATGTACAAAGTGCTTTGGGAAAACAGAAAAGAAAAATTTTAGTTCTGTTTAATGGATTCAGAGAAGATTTCACAAATGGGATGGGATTTGAGATGCATCTAGAAGGATGACTAGAAGAGTAATAGGTAGAGAAGAGGCAAGGGAAATCAAGGCAAAAGGAACAGCATGCTCAGAGTTATGAGTGTGGCAGCCAGCCTCCAAGAAAGCCCCCAGTGATCTCTGTCACCTGGTATTCATGCCCTTCTGTAGTCCCTTCTTGTACTGAAGGAAAAAAGAAAAAAAAGCCAACCTGTGTAACCTATAAAATATTGCCAAAATGATTGTATGTGTTTCCAAGGCTAGGCCATATAGAATATTTTTTTGTCTGTCTTGGTCCCTCTCGGAGTTCACACACTCTGAGGGAAGTCCGTCACCATGTTGTAATGATGCTCAAGCAGCACCATGGAGGTGACCCCATGAAGAAGACCTGATGCCTCCTGACAACAACCAGAACCATGTGAGTGAGCCATCTTGGAAGCAGATTCCCCAGCCCAGCATTCAGATTACTGAGACCTGCCTAACATCTTTCCTGAAACCTCATGAGAGACCTCAAACCAGAACCACACAGCTGACCACTTCTAAATTCCTGTGAGATAATACATGTTTCTTAGTGAAAACCACTAAATTTGGGGGTAATTTTTTACACTGTAATATGTAGTTAATATAGGTGGCATCCAAGTTTATGCTCTGAGATAAGAGGAGGACTGGTAAGGGATGGGGTCCAGAAGGAAAGGGGATGATCGGATTGGAAAGATTTTGTAGTCAGGGTGGACCATAGAGAGCTGTAAGAGGGGATTGTTGTTGACTTTAGCAAAAAATTGATGCAACTGGATTTGAGAGTTAGAAGGTGAATGCCTAGACACAAGAGCATGATCTGAAGAAAGGTGTTGGCAGATATGATATTAGCCTTGAATTGCAGTGATTTTTTTTTTCCTACTGGATTGTCTGTGTCTACCTTTATGAGAGGCTGACTTTCAGAGGAGTTGCAAGAGAATTTATGGGTTCCCACCTCCTTCCCTCTTCAAGACTCTTATCTACAGCCTACTTAACTGATAACCTTCCTACATCTGCTTGATTATCTCCAGGGATGGGAAGCTCACCACCAGCTGAGCCAGCAACCTACATGTTGATTTGAAGAGCTCTATGACTCCCTATAACTCTAATGGACTACTGGACTGGGTGTTAGGCTTGTCTCTCCCACTAAACAACTGGTCAACCTTGGGACTAGAATTTTTAAGATCAGTGAAGACTTGGATGGGGTTCAAGACTCTAGGGCCTGCCACTAGTCTGCTCATTCTCTTGAGATGAGCTCAAACAGATCAGTAATAAAGTAATGATTCTGAGCTCTAACCCCAGAGGTACACATTAACTGTAGGTTGGGGTCTGAGAAGTAGAGTGATCGAAACTTTATCATTACTACCATTTCTAGACCTGGCTTTACCAAACTGAGCAAAGGAATCATCTGAGGGAAAGCTGAACCCAACTCACTCTCTCCAGTTGATAACTTATTCTGCAGCTCTTTTAAAGCACTGGATTGAAAGAAGAGGTTTTGCGTTGGTTTGTAGTTTTCTGAATACTCCAGAGAGTTCACACTGTAATAGATCATGTGCCATCTCACTCTCATGGCCCTCCTGTGGCCATGGAAAAAGGTGGTGGGAAGGCTGCAGTCCCAGGATGTCTGTGATGAAGATGAGGTCATGGTTAATCAAGACTTGGCTCGGACCAATCCCTGGTAGAGGAAGCATGAGAAGCATTCCAGCTTGTACAAATCCCTTGCCTTTCCAGCCCAGGGTTACAACACTTGGCGACCATGAGAGGCCTGTTAAGTGATTTGGATGTCCATACAGTTGCTTAATCAGTAGGTTCAATCATGTGGAGTTCTAATAACTTTTAATCATTCAGTATATTATACAATCCCTGTAGGTCCTGCCAAGACACAGTTTCAAGAGAGAGGAAATAAAGTAATGGAAGCAAGATTTTGAATGAGCAGGTCACCTTTTCTCTTGTTTTACACAGGAGCTTAAACTCAAGTGTCATATTTATGTTGGTATTGTGTTAATGTTGGTCATCCATTTGATTTATGAAACTTTATTTCAGGATATGTAACAGGAGGCCCCTTAAATTTCAGAAGTGTAGTGTAGTAAAAAAATGGGCTTTAAAGTCAGAATGACCCACTTGCAAATTATGGCTTTGTTGGGACATCTAGATTCAATATGGCAGGGAGTACAGTTAGCTGAGAACTTTCAGCTGCACTACCCTCATTACTCACATCAGCCTTTGAGCACAGTGGGGATACTGGAGGATGACCATTTCTGCTCAACGTGGGACATCCCTAATGAGCAATCATTGCTCTGGAGCTCCCTGTTGAATTGGCCCACACTTTGTCAAAGCCCCTGCCCCATCCCCCAGCCCTACACACACACACACACACACACACACACACACACACACACAGAACCACTAGAACTACTAATTCCATCTCAGTAGCTTCTTCCCAAAGGATCCAACTAACAGAGTAAGTTACTTAAACTCTCTGAGATCCCATTTTTTCCTCTTTCAAATTACACTGTTACCATATACATCATCAGAATTTGGAAGAGGTTAAATGAGGTACAATATGTAAAGTATCTTGGCTCATAACAGACCAAGATTTTTTTCCTTCACTCAACTCACTAGAAGGACCTTTTCCACCACCGGTGTGTAAAAATGAGATAGCTTCTTCACTTCCATTCACCAACTATCATATGCCTAGAATAGCATTAACCACCCTAAAGGGGATGGGATGCTGGAAACATACAATTGTAGAAGAAGCACAGGTCTGTGATCATCTTGGGGGTGGGGACTTCGGGTTTCCTAAGTGCTATGACAAATGTAAATACAGGGTGTGAGAGGGGAGCACAGAGAAAGAAAATCTATCCTGAAACATCAAGAAAAACTACCTGGGGAGAAAACACTCGATTTGAGTCTGGAAGAATGAGTACACAGTCACCAAGCAAAAAAGGAAGGTTGTTGCCAGAAGAGGGGCCAGCCTTTGCCAAGTCTCCACGACACCAGAGTACAAGGTCAAGACAAAGTCAAGATGTTCCACAGATATTACAGAGCAAACTGGGGAAGAAGGAAGAGGGTCCCAGCAGAGCTGCCCCATGAGAGGTTCATGGCAGGGATTATGTACCCCACTGCCCAGAAAAGGAAGCTGAGCAGGGCCAGGAGGGGTTCAATGCCTGGTCCACGATCACAGGGTAGTAAAGTCACTGAGCCAACCCAGAGACAGCCCAGGTCTTTGATGCTCCTCCACCTGCAATTGTATGAATATCCCCCCACTGGAAGTTCCTGGGGGGATCCAGACAAGCCCCAACTAGGTCTTAATTAGCTGATCACCTATGGAGCAAGGAGAGGGGCACAAAACCAACATTTCAGGCCTTTTCTGGGGAGAGGATCTCTGTGCTCAGTAGTTCAGGGAATTTGAGCTCCTTGAAAGCACAGTTTCGGAGAAACAGAAGCCAGCGTGCACATTCACAGGATTCAGTCCCCCACCGAATCAATTATGCTTAAGTGATGTCAAGAGCCTGACAGAGCCACAAAAGAAGGAACAAACTTTAACCTCAAAATTGAAGCTGATCCTCGTGCCTTAACCTAAGCCTTTGTGTCTGGCCCTCCTTGCAAGCCCAGGTCTGGTTCTCATTGCTTTTGTGGATTTAAGTAAAATCCTTCACATAACTTAACTTAGGGTTTGCATTAGTATTTCTTTTGCTATAATATAAAAAAAGAAAAAAAAAAAACACCCAAATCCCTACAATCCAGGCCATTGATCTAGTGGACACAGGCTGTCCTAATAGACAGAGCATTTTCCCCAAGAATGAAGAGGACACCGTACAGGCAATGGCATGAAGCGGGTGAAGTACAGCCCCTTTTAAAAGAGCCAGAGGAATGACCTCTATGGGAAAAGAATCTAAAAAAGAGTGGATATATGTATATCTATAACTGATTCACTTTGCTGTATACCTGAAACTAACACAACATTGTAAATCAACTATACTCCAATAAAAATTTTAAAATTAAAAAGAAAAAATTTGTTTAATTAAAGAGCCAGAGGGACTTGAACTCTTCCCATCCCCTGCTATTGCTTATTGGTGCAGAGAGGCTAATGTAAACCATACAGATCAGATGGCTACTACAGGAGGCTGCAGGAACAAACTGGGACTGCTGGACCAAAAAGCTGCCTTCAGATGCCATTTCTCTAGAAGAAACCGCATCTCATGTTGGGCAAGAACACAGAGACCAATCTAGCTCAGCTCCCTCCGCCTTCTACATGGAGAAATGCAGGATTTGACTGGACAGGTGACTTGCTCCAAATCAAGGTCAAGTTCATGGCACAGACAGAAATGGAATCCGAACTTTGTGGTTTCCGGGCCATCACTCTGATTTGGCTCAGCTACTCAGAAGGCAGTGAAAGGCTCTGGGTCCAAGCTTTTCTTTCCATTTGGGTGAGAAAACTGGGACACAATTTGAAAGAAAAGGCTGCCCAGGGAACAGTGAAAAAAATTTTTTAAATAAAAACCAAACAGTTTTGGCAGCAATAGAAAGTTGTGAAATGCATTTTTAGATTTTTCATATTCTCATCGTCTTTGTGGACACTCTGATGGGTGTGTATTTTACACATGCAGCTCTGTGTAAATATAGACTTGTCAGCTGTCCATGCTACATGGTTTGGGATTGACAGATGTGACCTGTGTATCAACAAGGAGAGCATCCTGACTTATACCTGATGCTGCAACTAAAGAAAGAAACATCAAACGTAGGTCATGTTGGCAGAGGGAAAAGATCGTCAAAGTTGAAAAGGCTCTTAGGAGATTACCTGGTTCAGTATGTCCCAAAGAATAATCCACGGGAAAGTAATTTGCTTTTATAAAGGGAAAAAGGTCTGGTGATCAAATGGCTTTGGGAAACTTCAGTTTAAACCCAATCAGACAGGTTTCTTTATTATCGGACTCCTTCACTGCAGGGTCTTTACTATGGTAATGTGTACTGATGATTTCTAGGAGAGGAATCTAAGATACAAACTCCCCCAAACTTATATGCCCACCGAACCCCTTTTCATTCTAAGGACAATCTCATGAGACTAATGTTTCTTGGAAAATAACCTTTCAAGGTTGACCTTTTCCAATATCCTAATTTTACAGATAAGAAGAAGAGGGTCTGAGAGAAAAAGTGACTTTGAATAGGTCACACTAGTCATCAGTGGCAGAGTCAGGGCTGAAACCCAGACCTTCAGCCAGTAACCAGAAGACCAAATCCCTCTCTTGCTGCTGTAGCCCTAATGTGTTTCTAATAGAGTTTTCAATAAGTAGTAAAACAGCAACTCATCAATAAGAGTTAAGTGTTTTACCTATATTATCTTATATGGTCTTGAACAAGATCTTAAGGGATAGATACTCATATGACCAGTTTTACAGATAAGGACATTGAAACGTAATATATTGGCCCTTTGACCTCAGGCAAGTAGTAGTACACAGAAAGTGAGTGAATGACTGAAGGATACAGGATAAGATACTTTTTACTACAGGTATAAATGACTACCGCCAGATATTTCCCCAAAAAGAGGAAGCCATGGGGACAAAGGGAGAAATAATAAAGGAATTATGGTTTTCCTGTGACCACGGCAGAGATCCCTCTCTCAAACTTGAGCTGAAGACTGCAACCCGGATCCAACAGCTCCATAATTCAGTCCCATGTCCAACGCAATTTGTGCACAGACTAGAGAAACGATGTAGGTCTTGCAGTATAACCTCATTTCTGAGCCTCCCACAACAGAGCCTGAGAGGTCCCATCCTGGCCATAAGGAAGGCATTAGCCCAGCCTTCCCACACTCGCGTCGTCTCTTGAAAGTTGCTCAAGTCTTTTCTACCACCACAGAAATCTCATCTCTTGGGATTTCAAATTGTTTCCCATCCTTGGGCTTAATTCTGTGCCCCTGTGTCACAACAGAAAAACCTTACAACTGAAAACTAGAATTCCTAAGATTGGACCCTGGCTCTGGACCAGGGTCACATGCTATGTGACCCTGGACAAATCATCTGAGGGATAAGAGAATCACTACCATCATCCTCATCATCTAAGTGCCTATTATTGACTTTTCCTATCATTATCAGCTTTAAGCTTCACAGAAAACCACTGGGACAGCTGTTATAATTGCCCACATTTTCTAAACAAGGAAATGTGGCACAGAGAAGCTAACCTAGTTCTTCCGTTGACGATTTCGGTAGAGAGCAGAGCTAGAGTTTGAACACAGTCTGGGTCCACTGCTTATTAACCACCTGGCAAAATAAGCACTTTTTATCAAGGTCGGTTTGTTTGTTTTTGTTTGTTTTTTAAGGATACTCTGCTCACAGTGGTTTGTCTTTTTAATTTTATTTATTTATTTATTTATGGCTGTGTTGGGTCTTCGTTTCTGTGCGAGGGCTTTCTCTAGTTGCGGCGAGCGGGGGCCACTCTTCATCGCGGTGCGCGGGCCTCTCACCATCGCGGCCTCTCTTGTTGCGGAGCACAGGCTCCAGATGCGCAGGCTCAGTAATTGTGGCTCACGGGCCTAGTTGCTCCGCGGCATGTGGGATCTTCCCAGACCAGGGCTCGAACCCGCGTCCCCTGCATCAGCAGGCAGACTCTCAACCACTGCGCCACCAGGGAAGCCCCAAAACAAGCACTTTTGACTTGCACGTACTGTATGTTGTGAGTGTGTAACGTGAATGAATTCTGCTGTCACAAGCCTAGGAGGTAGGTATTATCATCCCCATTATAAACATGAGGAGACTGAGTATCAAAGAGATTTTTACATCTCAACGTCATGCTCGCAGCAAATGACTGGTAGATACAGAATCGGGGCTCAGAGCTGTGTGTCTGCAAGACCCAAGCTTTTGCATCCACGATGCTGATGTTCACCATTTCCTCGCTTACACACGAAGGCAATAATAACACCCCTCCTCTCAATGCCTGTAGCGAAGATCACGGTATGTGCAAGCTCACGTGAACTGCATGCCCGAGGATGGCTGCCTGTTCTCATCTTTGTCTATACAAACCAACAATGAAGACTCTCTCTGGCGGGCTGCCATTTGCTGACTCTGGGTTCATGTGTTGGCTGGATGTTAGATTCACTCACCTAATTTTTTTAGGGCCTTTTAAAACATATGAGGTAATTTGTCTTTGTTGGTTAAAAAAAAAAAAAAAGATTTAGTGATGAATTCACCCAGCAGCATAATTAACCCCAGGCCTGTCTGTCCCTGAGGGAATCCTTCCTATCTTAGCAAAACATAGGCAACCCAGGGCCCAGGGGCACTTCATTTCTAGCTAACCTAACACAAAATGCGTTGAGTCAACAGGTTTTATTCCTGCCACCTCTAAAAGCCTCCACTTCTCCCCAAAGCAAAACAAAGGAATAGTTTTTGCCAGCATTAAGGCTGACCAAACAACATGAATGCCAACTGATAACTATTAAGAACGGCTGGATTCTTGGTTTGTATTGCGAAAGATGCTCCTTCGGGTTGAAAGGAACAACGGGGGATGTTTAGGAAGCGGAAGACACTTGTTATGCCTGCCACTGCTTCTAGAACGTGTCTCTACTTGATTCTCAAAAGACTTTCTCAGCATATAGGCTACGTGGTTGCCAGCCCACCTCAAAATGACAGAAGGATTTGCTCAAAAGAGAGAGTTTGCGTTTTAATTTTAAATCATGCTTTGTTCCTGCCCACAGAGCAACCAAAAATGTGAGGAAATGTTTGCAATCCACCCGCAGTGGCTTAGATCATTTGGCTATCGTATGACCTTCGGTGATCTGATTCATCCCTCTCTCGGCTTTGCCAGAAAGTTGCTTGCTCTTCAGTTCTTCCTCTCACTGGCTGTTCAGCAATAAAATGTTTTCTCCCTACCAATTAAAGATAAATGGGGGGGTGGGGGTGGGGGAATCCTCCGGAGATCCAGCTGTCAGCAGGTGTGTGTCGGTTTAGATGGCTTCTGCCCTCACGTGCTGAAGTCCACGTGCTTTCCTAACGGTCCTCAGACTCACTGGTTTGTGTCCACGAGGAAACCCAGTGGAGTTTTTGCAGCCAGCTAAGAAAACAGCATTTCTCCTCTACTCCTAGTGAAGTAACATGACCAAAACAAGCAGGGCTCACAGAAATAATCGAACTAGGAGACACAGCAAGTCCTAGTAATTAAGGTTGCAACCAAATCGATAGGAATGAAATAATTCTGAGGCTGCTTCATGCAGGGTCTGTGAAATGACTCTTCAGATGTACAAAAACAAGACTTATGGTCTAAATCTCCTTATGTAACTGTTATCTTGCTGAGCTCCTACCTTGATCATACAGGGCCCTTCATGATCTTAATGCTTCTCAAAATAGGATCAATATTTATGGATCACTCCATAGGCACCCCACTGCATTGTGGGACACTGCTGAGAGGTGAGGATGCTTTTCTCCTGCTGTGTCTTTTCCTGCAATTACTCCCCTGACTCTGATACCCAACCCTGTGAACTTCTCCCAACAGTCCAGCCATGCTCCCCAGCCTCCCCCTGCTAAGCTGTGCTCTCTTCTGTTCTGCTTAATAAAATCTTATCGTTAAAGACTGAGCTCAGACTTCATGTTTCCGGATTCACCTTTAATCGACTCTACTTTGGGTTTTCTCAGCATGATACTGGTCGGTTGAAAAACATGATCACAGTATTTTGCAATGCCTCCCAACAAAAGTAGGATTCTAGTTCCTCATTCTTTAGCCTTAAATTTGCTTTGGACAATAGAATGTGGTGGAAGTGATGCTACGTTAATTCTACAACCCAGTTCCCAAGATGCCTTGAAATGTCCTCTTTTGCTCTTTGGAAATGCTGGCCTGAGCCCACAATATTAAAAAATTCAGTCGTTCCTACTGGAGAATATAAAGCCATGTGGAGAAGATCCAAAGTGCCCCCAGAGAATGCTAACACCAAATGCCACCAACCCACCCAGGCTGCGCTAACAGGTGACAGCAGCCCCATGACGGATCCCAGACAAGCCAAGAGAAGAACCACCCAGCTGAGCCCAGCCCAAACGGCAGAACCACGAGCAAACAAATAGTCATGGTTTCAAGACACAGCATTTTGAGGTGGTCTGTTGGATAGCAGTAGATAACAGATGAAATAAGACATTTTTCTAGGTGTTTTGGAAAGGTTCACATACATATAGGAAGTCACAGGAACCTTTGTTTTGGGGAAGGTGGGTTATTTCCATAGGAAATTTCTCTCTTTCTCCCATTCTCTTTATCCAACTAGCTCCTATTTGCTATTCAGGTCTCTAATTAGACAACCTTTCTGTGGGGATTCGTCTCCAACTCCCCTGAGATGGGATTAGGTGCTTCTCTGCCAGGTTCCCTAGCACTCTGTTCTTTCTCCTATTATAGTACATTTCACACCCCTATGGTTGTAATGCCTGTTTTCCCATCTGACCGAAGGCTCAACAAAGCAAGCACAGAGCCTGCCTCAGCCGTTATTGTGCTCCCAGCTTTGGTTTAGCACATGCCATGCGTGGGAAGAATTTTCTGCTTGTGTGTCTCATCAGTCCATCAAGTGTTTACTGATGCCCTCACCAGGTCACCTATTCCACTGCAGGACAGTGGTACGTGTGCCAGTGTTTTCCTTTAAATGAGATACACTCTGCCTCTCTTTCTATCTTCTGTTTATAGGCTTACATCTGATTCACTGAGAGCTCCCAAAACATCCCCTGCATGTTTGCATATTTGAATACAGGTGCTATGCTCCCCTTAAACATCTCCTCTTCAGCCTACAGACTAAGAAATAGCTGAGGGCCCTGGAGAGGTATGGCCCAGAGTAGGATCTGACCATCCAGTCTCTCTTCTCTTGACAATTTTCCTCTTGCCAAAATGTTACAACAAGAACTTGGTACCACCAGGAGTGGTCTGACCAAGGCAGAGTAGAGGAAAATTACCACATTCTATTGTTTAGAATGTCATTCTTTTATTAATGCCATGTTAGGCTCATATCGATTTACTGGATGAATGCATTGTGGAGATCATAACAGCCTTGCCATGCTCAGTAGCTTGCGTGAAAAAGACATTTGGGTCAGTGTTCATTCACATCTCACCTTAACTTGAGAATATGCAGTTGATTTGACTGATTAACATTTTAGGACACAAGCAGAGCAATTTTCATTTAGCCTTGCCTTAACATTTGTATAGCAGTTGGGCTTTTCAGATGCTACTGTGATCACAGAAAATTGCGTATTATGCAACGTTCCTGTGAATTCACGTGAAGCAGAAGCCCACATTACATTCCACTGAACTAGAACTTGCCTTTGGTAGAAAAGTCTCTATTTAGCACTTGGCAAAAGTCTTTGTTTAAATCAACTGCATTCTATTTGGAAAAGGGAAAACAATCACAAGTGACACTAAATTCCTTTCAGGGAATTGAATATTTCTTGTTGTCCCCGTGTTGCAGGGGAAACCGTAGAAAGAGGCTGTAGAAAGAACAGAGTGTTTGCAATCAGGTAAATTTGGGATTGAACCTCTTTTCCACCACTAGGTAGTTTATGACAATGCAGAAGTGACTAAGAAACAACACTGACAATCAGCTGCCCAAAGTTTAAAGGGGGGGGGATACAGTTACTTCTCTCACAAAATTAAACTGTATATATGTCTAAAATCTCATTGGATACATACATTCACCGCACAGAAGCATGCAGAGAGTCCTAGCTCCTTATTTGCTGTTGTTTCCTACTGGATACAACTTCTGTCCATCTGGTGCCCTGGTTGACCTAGGAGTCTAATAAATCCTGCCACTGCAACAGGTATTTAATGTAGAACACTTCCCGTGACTGCCAAAGTGTAAAAGAGTAGGTAAAGAAGAGATGACAGCTCCCTCTGAACCTTGAGATTTGGTAGCTCACTGGTCCTGTGTCAGTTTGGAAACTGGGGGAGATAGAGAGAGAGAGAGAGAGAGAGAGTGAGTGTGTGTGTGTGTGTGTGTGTGTGTGATAGCCACACCTATGCAGACAGCCACAGGACCCTCTCTGTGAATAGGTGTAGGGTGGAGGCTTGGGGAGGACTGTTCCCTACAAGGAGGTGCTCTGAACCAGCCCCCTCTCTGACCAGCGGTGAGAACGTAGCGCCCTCTAGTGTTCCTTGAACACATTCCACGGTGCTGTGAGGCAGCAGCCGCTGCTTGGTGCATCTCTAGGTAGATGCTGCCATCTCCTGGTTAGAGTCACATTTTGCAACCTTCAAATGTTCAAAGTTCTAGGCTGGAAGCTACAGGGGCTGGGCGTTTTTCACCTGAAGCCCCAAAGTCGGCTTGTGGAAGGCATGAACACACGAAGGAAAAGCGAGCTGGCTGTCAGCAGAGCCCATAATTACCGCAAAACATGCTCTGGGTCCATCTTCCCCTACACATATCTCTGCCATTGCACTTTGCAAACTGGCTTGTGCTCCTAGCTTTCCTTCTGGTCTTTGAAGACCCTGGATGAGAGGCATGATTCTGAAGCATCAATGTTATATGAAGATTTTGTTGTTGTTGTTGTTGTTTGGAGTGGGAATTAAGCGATTCTACACATTTAAAAGTAAATTTGAGAAGTTCTTCATGCACTGAAACATGTGGTCCAAAATCCTGGTAGATAGCCTAAACATAGCAGTTATTTTTCACTTAATAACGCCCTTTCTAACACTGCCCTTCAACACAACATACCCCAAACAGGCCTGTTATGTTCACCTCCCCAGAACCGCACACATCTGTGACTGCACACTCGTCAGCTACTGCCTAACCTGTTTGATTACCTCTGGTGATGGAGCTCTCACTACCCAAAGTGGTTGCTGATTCTACTGTTGGACATTATTTGTTAGCAAGTCCTCATCTGTCTGGCTCCTTTTTCGTGTGACCCACATTGAGAAGTACAAAGAGGATTTCACTATCCATGTTCATCAGAATTAGGTTCTTAGGTTCTTCAGCCTCAGCTCTCATGACACAGGTTTCAAAATCTTTATCATACTTCTCCCACTTATTTGGATATGCTTTATTTTGTTAATATCCATCTCAAACTGAGTTTATCAGAGTTTTACAAAATGCCTTGATCAGCAGAACCATGATCTTGTTCTGTACACCAGAGTTGTATCAATGCATTTAAAGAAGCATACATGTGGTTTGAAAAGGTTAATAAACATTTTTATACAATGTCATCCAGCTCTCTTTCATAGAAACTTCTACTGAATTTTCTATATACTGACCCTGGTCTTTCAGCCAGAATATAAAGTAGTCACATTTATGCCATGACAAGATTGGTTCTGGCTTCTGTTTTCAGAGTTTCCATCTACTCATCTTCCTCTTTGATTATGAGAGTTTAAGGCTATGGTTTCTGTTTACCATCCCTGAAGTATGGGAAATGATGATTTTCAGGCATGTCTACACTGGTCATAACTGTGTAGAAGCCACTCATTCTATTTTAAATATTTCTTTAAATAAACTCATTTTTTTTACTTAAATGTACTTAAAAAGAATCTTTTTATTACTATCATACTTGAAAACCTAGCACCATTTGTCTTTAGAAGGAAAGTGCAAAAATAAATTGAGGAAAAACTAAACAAATATTAAGTTCTAGAAAAACATAGTTGCTTGTCAAAGGCTTTACTGAAAGAGGAGGGGGCATTAGACATTTTAGAGATGTATTTTAGGCATTTTCAACCAAAGTAAGAGCTTTTTTAAAAAATTTTTATTGGAGTATAGTTGATTTACAATGTTGTGTTAGTTTCAGGTGTTCAGCAAAGTGAATCAGTCATATATATATACCTATATCCACTCTTTTTTAGATTCTTTTCCCATATAAGTCATTACAGAGTATTGAGTAGAGTTCCCTCTGCCATACAGTAGGTCCTTATTACTTATCTATTTTATATATAGTAGTGTGTATATGTCAATCCCAATCTCCCAATTTATCCCTCCCGCCCCTTACCCCCGGTAACCATAAGTTTGTTTTCTACATCTGTAACTCTATTTCTGTTTTGTAGCTAAGTTCATTTGTACCCTTTTTTTAGATTCCACATATAAATGATATCATATGATATTTGTCTTTCTCTGTCTGACTTACTTCACTCAGTATGATAATCTCTAGGTCCATCCATGTTGCTGCAGATGGCATTATTTCATTTTTTTTATGGCTGAGTAATATTCCATTGTATATATGTACCACAACTTCTAAAAATATGAAACACTTCACACATTTGCATGTCATCCTTGTGCAGAGGCCATGCTAATCTTCTCTGTATTGTTCCAATTTTAGTATATGTGCTGCTGAATCAAGCACCAAAGTAAGTTGTTAATGTATTTAACTATTCTGAACAATTCTGAGCAATGAATAACACCCCACCATGTGATTCAGTGTTATTAAATGGGTCACCTGGACCACATGGATGACAGGTGATATGAGTACCACACTTTGGTGAAACACTGACCTCAGCCATGGATAAAGAGTGTTGCATTCTGACCTATAAGGGAAAAGAATCTGAATCGCTGTGCTGTATACCTGAAACTCACATGATATTGTAAATCAACTATACTTCAATTAAAAATTTAAAAATAAATAAATAAAGGAACTACTCAAAACGTCAAAAAAAAAAAAAAAAGGAGTATTACATTCTGACAGACATATTTAGCATTCAAAGCTTCAATTCAGGGTGAATAAACAGAAATGCTTATCATTCCCATTAATATATAGACTGCATATCATGAAATAGTGATCCCCTTAATAAGGAAGGGAGGTAAATTGACACTACCTTATTTCATCCTTACAGTAACTTTATTTAAACCTCTATCTCAAAAAAAAAAAAAAAAAAAAACCCCAAAATAAACACCTCTATCTCAATCTCTACTTACAGGTGAGGTGATTGGAAATTAGGAAAATATGTTTTCCTGGGTCACATTTTTAGTTGTGAGGATCTCAGGCTTGGACCTAAAATTTTCTGCCTTCAAAGGTTGCCATTTTTATTATTAATATTGTTGCTGTTATTATCATTATTATTAAGTCTACGACAAGAAGAGACATGAAAAAGTACAAGACTTCAGAAGCTCTTCCTTGTGGTACTTCACTAGTTCTCAAACTTGGTGGGCAGGTAGTTTATGAATGCTGATATAGATCTCCCCCTTTTTTCTACACTGGAGGAAAAAGTGGCCAAAAATGAAGTGACCGATGAAAGGCTGTAAGAGCAAATATGAATTAAAAATAAGAGGCTCAGTTCTTCCTGTTGAAAATAAGGGAAGAGGCTTCACCTGCCTCTTCTTTCAGCATCTACTTTAGAAAACTTGTTGGCTCTACCTCTGTTTCTTTGAAATACATATAAATCTTACTAAAAGCTAAATAAGCCTCTTACCACCTTTATGACCCAGGAGTGTCTTTCTCAGGGACCTAGGAACCATCTCTTTGAAATGTCATCATTAAGGAAGACAGCATCTCTATCTTGCATTTTCTGTGAGAGGGTCAGAGCCTGATTTGGCAGATGCCTTGTTCCAAAATGACCTACTGTCATTTGATTTTTCCTTTGGATAAATCATACTAGCTAACACAGATGGTCACTCCAATTACCAAATGAATTTAGGATAACCTATGTGGGACAAATGGTGCTGTCAAGCCTGCCGGTTGAGGATGAGTCATTGTTTATCCGCTTTCGGTCTGTTCTTTAGTGGAGTGCCTGCGATGTGCATCACATTCTAGTTTAATGCTTATTCAGTAATAAAGCTGTCTTCTTCCTCTTCTACTTTTTGCAGAGAGGTTTTGTGGGTTGGCAGAAGATCTTGTTTTAGTAATCTTTCCCCAGCGTGGTCACACAATGAACGAGGACTGAGTGAGTTAGAAAAGGAAACACCTGATTCCTGGCTGGATACTCTTTCCATTGGTCCCGCTTCCTCCTAACAGTGAAGGGGAGCAAAACATACCACCTCAAAATATGCCTCTTTGGCATACTGATTATTTTCAGCTGGTTATTTTTAAGAAAGAGCAGACATAGTGAAACTGAGCAGGACCCAGTGGGGCTCCTGGGCACAGAAGCGTTTCTGTGTCCCTCGTTTCTTGTTTGTACAGAATGGGCTTCAGCTTCCATGTCCTTCCCTGAGTTCCAAGGGGCAGGTTCAAACAGTTGCTAATCACGGAAGGGAGGGGATGCAGAGACAAGGGAGGAGCAGTCAAGAAACAATAGTGCAGCCTTGGGGCAGGGTCCTGGTCCTGCCTCAAGGGATACACATAACAATATCTTTGAGCTCTTCTACAGAACTAATACCCCCAACAAATGGAAGATGTTAACTAGATGATGAAACAGTCTGCATTCCAGAGAGAAGGTCACAGTTTGATAACCTTGAGAACCACAGAAGCTCATCAGGAGACCACCTGAGGCCAGATTAAAGGAGTGCAGGCCCTGCACACACCCTGACCCTTATCAACAATCCCACCCTTGAACCATTGCTATAAAACTCCTCACCAAATCCTCCCGGGTTGAGACACACAGTTTTTGAGGACACAAGCCCACTGTGTCCCCCTTTGCCTGGCAAAGCAATAAAGCTATTCTTTTCTACTTCACCCAAAACTCTGTCTCCGAGATTTGATATGGCACCAGTGCAAAGAAGCCGAGTTTTGGCATCCATAGAAGATGCTCTGAGAGCTTATCCTTTCATAAGAGACATTGACATTTATAAGGGACATCTCCATTTGTAAAAGTGAGAGACCCCTCTCTGTACCAGGAAAAGAAAGCTGACTCTAAAGCTCCAGAAACTCTTATCAGTGGAGAAGGCAATGACTTAAATCTGCACAACTTCACCTTTGTTTACTGTGCTTTTCCTGGTCCCTTCCAATAACTGGCCTCCCCCTCCCCCAACATCTTCTTTTGTCTTTAGCTGGAGATGGTATTTAAGGCCGTGACTTGGGCCATTTAGAGCAGTTACTCAGTTTATCTCCCATGTATACAGGAGGTATACATGTTATTAAACTTCTCCTTGTTTTTCTTCTGTTAATCTGTCTTTTATTACAGGGGGTGTCTCAGCCAAGAACCTACAAGGGTAGAGGAAAAATGATCCTTCCTGCCCCACAGATGCATACTGTTTTATGTTTGCTACTGTTAACTGTATAAGTCTTCTCCCTCAAGTGAGTCTGTAAGTTCCTTGAGAGCAGAACTTGTGACTAAAACACTTTCTGTTATTTTCCCAATGACGAATAATGTGCCAGGGATGTGGCAGAGACTCAACAAAGGCAAGTTGAATCACTGAACTTGAAAGAATTAAGCCAGATGGATTGTGATCTTTACTCACTACCAGACTGTAAAAACAACAAGCTCAAATGGAGTTGCTTATGCTAAGCTCCACATCACCAGACTAAGACTTAATTACAGTTTTGGCTCTCCCAGAAATGGACTCTTAAACCAGTCAATCACGAATCGCCTGATAAGCACTAGTTAGGTAACGTCCTGATAGACCCCTACTACCCCCCAAAGGAAACTGACCTTGCGATAACCAGCTTTTTTGTCTAGTGTAACTTCCTTGTTCCCATTCCCTTCTGCCTATAAAAGTCTTTCATTTCATACAGCTCCCTGGAGCTCCTTTCTATCTGCTAGATTGGATGCTACCTGACTCAAGAATCATTAAATAAAGCCAATAAGATTTTTAAATGTATTCAGTTGAATTTTTTTTTAAACAGTTGAGTGGCATTGATGGGATCTGGAGACTTGTGACAGCTTTAAGGACAAGAAGAAATGCAGGCATTGGTACCTGTGAACCTTTTGAGCTCTGGTTTTTTTTTTTTTGCTGTCTCCAAGGGCCGTGGGTAAGTTCCTCTTAGAACTAAGCTCTGCCGTCTGTGTGTTGAGCTCCTGATGGAACTGGCATTGCAGTCCACGGTTAACGTTAACGAGTCAGTCTAGACTGACAGGTGGCTCTAACACAGCATGAGTCCTTAACCACTGGTTAGCGTGTGATCCTACTCCAGGGCTTCAGCTGGCAGACAGTTCCAGCCAGAACCCGAGTCCCCAGCCTTTGGTTGGCCCACAGTCCCCATTTGTTGGGTTCTGCTCCTTTAGTCCGCAGTTCCACTTTGGGAACTATTGGTAGTGAGCACCTAAGGCCTTCTCTTGGCCAGTCCACAGTACCATCTCCTGGGCTACTGCTGGTGTGCACAGTTCTGTTTCCTTGTTAACTGTCGATTTCTATTGATGGGTACACGAGGTAAAGGAATAATAAATCTATTGTTAGTGGGAATCTCGGAAGCCAAAGCCACAAAATTGGTGGGCATGGAGCGAGCACATAAAAGCTATTATAGCACTTGCCACCAAACTCTAAGGCTCCTGTGCTAGCTAGAATAAGTCGGTCATGGAATAGGTTGGATTGACAGTAGGTTGCTGGCAAACCTCATGAAAATGTCCATGCCATGAGGCACAGTGTAAAACACCACGCAATCCCCAACTCAGTGGCACATTTCTCTTGGGTACTAATTTGTCTTAGGAGAGACTTAAGTCTTAGCTAAAGAAACAGGGTCCTCAAGTTTCAAAGAATTGAGCATGCCAGTGTCTGGCACAACTGCTTCTTTTATATCTAAGAACTGTGGTCCTGGAAGCTGTAGATATTTATAAAAAGGGCAAAATCTTACTGAGACAACCTAGGATTATAATTGCCGTTATAGGGAATGTTCTCACTAGACAAGATCTTTCATCTAAAAAGGACACTTGAAAGGAATGGCTCCCAAATCAAACAAACAGTATGGGATACCTACTTTAACTGGCATGCAGAAAGCTCCAAAAGCCTTCAGTACTCCAAAGTAGCTTCATTGAAAGATTCACTGCAAAAGGCTAATAAAAAACTTAAGACACAAGAGGTACCTACAGCAAAAGTCTCAGACTTACATGACTCCTGCTACACTCCTCTATCCTCCTTTACCTGAATATTCAGAGTCTACGAATCCTCTATCTGAATTGCTTTCCCACTTTGAAGAAACTACAAGACCATAAACAAAAGTCCAAGTCAGTGGCCTAACTAAGTGGCCAAGTTAGTGGCCTAACAGACAAGCCCATATCTATCCTCCCATATGAGCTGCTCAGAGTTTATGGGACTCCAAGGGATTCCCTGGTAAACTGTTACCAGAGGGGAAAATAAAATTAAAATTAATGGAAAACCTTGCCAAATTCTGGAAGATATCAGAGCTATAGTCTACTTTAAACCCCACTCACTCTGGAGCCTGCAGATGTGATCCAGGGAAAACTTGCAGAAGAGCCTGATAGGAACTTTTTTTAAAGTCTTCTCTCCTAAGCTAAATGTATGCAAAGGAAAAACAAACAAACAACAACAACAACAAATATTCCAAAGACAAAGCTCTAAATCTATAACATGGCAATCTTTTGATTTCCATCTTAGCTGAAGATCCTCTCGCTGATATACAGAAGCAACTTAAAGATAAGTAGTTAGAATGGGAAGGACGGGGAGCTTTAGAACTCATCCAGGTTGTAACCCAATTCTTTGAGGAATTAAAAACAACTCCCCTTGTCTTACAAACTGAGTCTTTACAATAACAGAAATGCAGCTCTGAAAGCAATTCAGTGCCCACCTATCCTGTTACCAATCCCCAAACCTCCCCTATTCATCACAAAGGCTTGTAGATATTGTAAAAATTCTGGCCTTAGGGGGGAAAAGTTCTTCCTGAAGGAACTTGCATTCTTTCTCTGTGCCTTTGAGTTGTAAATGTTCTACCACATTTCTCCAAGCACTCTAATCTAGGCCATCTCTTTGAAATGCAAACTTCAGGAAGGTAATTCTTATCAGAAGGGTAAAAAAGGGGGGAAGGCTATTTGGAAATTAAGCAAGTGAAAAATCTTAAGTTTCTGTTCCACATATATCAGTAAAAAGCTTTAGCCATCTGAGCAGATAACTCATTCCCTCTGCCAGAAACAATTTAGAACCAACTTTCTTTTTTTTTTTATAAACTAGTGGTTTTTGCATTATTGTACCTGTCTCATGGCTAAAATTTTAAAACAAAAGCTATAAGATATCTGTTTTCATTTGTCTGTGTGTTTATGTATGTATGTTATAAAATCTGTGATTTTTTTGTACCTCTGGATGGTATTACTAAAATTAATTTGCAAAGAGCTCCATTTAATTGGCTGAAAGACAAACAAGCGTTTATAAAAAATCAAGTATACCCTCAGAAATATAGAAACTAACCCAAATGTTTTAGAAGTTCACATGATCTAGGATAATCTTCAGTAAATAAAAGCTAGTTTGTTGATTGAATTAAAACATGCATGTCTTTAGAATTATCAGCATTAAATATAATACTTTTATTCTACCTAGGTTTACTAAAAGTCAAATAAGTGGAACTGAAATGAAGCAAGACCATGCGGGGGGCGGGGGGTGGGGCTTCCACGGTGGCGCAGTGGTTGAGAATCTGCCTGCCACTGCAGGGGACACGGGTTCGAGCCCTGGTCTGGGAGGATCCCACATGCCGCGGAGCAGCTGGGCCCGTGAGCCACAACTACTGAGCATGCGCGTCTGGAGCCTGTGCTCCGCAACAAGAGAGGCCGCGATAGTGAGAGGCCCGCGCACTGCAATGAAGAGTGGCCCCCGCTCACCGCAACTAGAGAAAGCCCTCGCACAGAAACGAAGACCCAACACAGCCATAAATAAATAAATAAACCCAAAAGTTAAAAAAAAAAAAAAAAAAAGACCCTGCGGGGCCCTCCCTGGTACAAATCTTTTCTATGGGCCCTGTTTCCTATTTGCAGGAAAAAGGCTTCAGCCTCCTTGTCCTTCCCCGAGTTCCAAAGGGCAGATTCAAACAGTTGCTAATCAGGGACATGAGGGAGTGCAGAAACAAGGGAAGAGCAGCAGTCAAGAAACAATAGTGCAGCCTTGCGGCAGGGTCCTGGTTCCTCCTCAAGGAATACACATAACAATATCTTTGAGTTCTTCTGCAGGAACTAAGGCTCCCCACTCTGGTGGAGGATGGTAACTTCAGGCTGAGCGCAAGATTCCTGGATCACCACCCTGTTACCTCACCACCAACCAATCAGAAGAAAGTCACACACCCTGCAGCCCTCGCCCCAAATTTTGCCTATTAAAAACTTCTCCCCAAAAACTAGAGCGTTTGGGTTTTTTGAGCACAAGCCACCCATTCCCATTGCTGGGCACTGCAATAGACATTTCTCTGCTCCAAACTCTGACGTTTCAGTTGTTCGGCCTCACTGTGCATCGGGCACACAAACTTGCATTTGGTCACAGAGCTGAGCAGAACCCTGCAGGGCTCCACACTTACAAAAGCCCCTCTATGTCCCCTGCCTCTTGTTTGTAGAAAACCTGAAGATCTCCCAGGTCTCTCAGAGTCACAAAAGAGCAGACTTGAGCAGTTAATGATTAGGACAATAGATTCACAGGCTCAGTGTCTGATGCACATTCCTGAGTTGTTTTACAGGTACTATAACTGCTACCAGAGGAAAAAAGCTAACTGTATGATGACCAGACCATAGCCATGACATAAACTGCTCCATCTTGAGCAGTACTGAATCTACGGCTAGCACAATTCCAAGAACTGGCCTCAAAAGAATGGGATTAACATTAGGGCTCATAATAATCTATATCTTCATGAGCAACAAGATAATTGTAGCTTGCTCTGCCCATATATGTAAGCAGGCAACTAAAATTATCAGCAAAGAGATGCTACACAGTCATGTCTACATCTTCCACTCTGAGAATATGGTGCCCAATGTCATCAAGAAAAAGTTACAGAAGGTGTAACTTTGTCCCTAATCCCATAGAAATGGAATGATGTTTGACAGTGGGAAACTGAAAGCAGCTCTTCTGCCCCTTTCCGGTTTGCCAATTTCTGTTTCCCTCTAACCTTAAAAGAACCTAATTATAGGAATGAGATCACGAGGCAGTTAAACCTAACTCCTGACTTATGCTTTCCTGAATGCACACCATGCCTTGCCTGACCTGTTCATTCTTTTCCTAAATAAAAGGAAGTAAGAATGAAGAATTAAGTAGTTAAAGAATGTCTAGCTCTCTACCCCCAACAGCCCCCTTAATAATCTTGCAGGCAGATCACACAGGCAAGATAACATCTGAAGAGTCAGCCAGCAATAGAGAATGATGCAGAATCCAACCTCCTGCCTTGACAATTCACTGAGAATTCTTTCCCCTTTAAAAATTGTCATGGCAGAGCAGGATCTTCAGAGTTGGTCTCAGGACATGGGTCCACATTCCCCTCAGATTGCCAATTAAAGCAGCTTTTCTTTTTACTGACACTTGCTTCTCAATTACTGGCTTTTGAGCAGTGAGCAGCCAAACCTGGGTTTGGTAATATAAGTTCATGTTATCTCTGTTACAAACTTTGTCAGCAAGAAAGATAGCTTAAGATGATGGTTAGCTGTTTAATGTCTCATAAAAATTCAATGACTAATATAAACATAATTATTAAGAACAAGTGAATCAAAGAGATGTAAGATAAAAGTTTATAAGTTAACAGTTCAACAATAATTTTGCTTCATAGTATGTCTACTTAAAAATAGTTTCCAAAATTTTTTGGTAACTTGAAACCTTAAGGTTACACTGAGAAAAATGATGGACATTCACTGAATATCTAGATCATTTCCAAATAAGATAAAATACTGAAGCATTAATTACTGAGCATAGCTTTATCCCCTTTGGGCCTCCTTTTACGGAGGAACTAAAGATATTTGGGATTATTAGAAAAGACACTGAAAAATTGTTTTGTGCCACACTGAAAAATTTACTCTGAGGAATGACAGATTCTAGAAATCATGGAATGTTTTTATAAATATTCCAATCTGCAGACTGCTAGTGTAACAGTCCACAATAGCTTACTTCCTAGTTTTAACTAGGAATTAAGGATTCTAAAAAATTCTAATTAATATTTGTCATTAAAACTACTTAGAAACAATAAAGGTAAAATGAAACAACTGTGTATGAAAAGTAGATAAGGAAAGTAAAATGACTGACTGTACCAGAATGAGAAAGAGGAAAAAAACCTTAAAGGAATCAGGAAAGCTTCACAGAGGCAGTGACATCTCAGCTGAGATCTGAACAACCATAGAAGACAATGAGGTGAGAAATGGGGAGAATGTAGTCCACGCAGAGCCAAAAACATACACAGAGGATGGAGAGTGTTGAGGAGCTAACAAGGTAAATCCAGGTTGTAAGGTTTAGAACGTAAAGGGGAAGAGAAAATGGGGAGAAATGAGCATGGAGAATTAAGCAGAGACCCTTGTGAACCACTGGAAACCAGGGAAAACCACATTAAAAAACTCCATCTCAGAATCAAAGAGTATTCTGAATTTTAGCAGTCATCGGTCATTCTTGACAGCAACCAAAGACTGTTGCCTATAATTATTATAACCGTGGTGCAACTTCTCTCTGAAGTTAAAAAATAATAATAATAGGGTTGGGCTTCCCTGGTGGCGCAGTGATTAAGAATCCACCTGCCAGTGCAGGGGACACGGGTTCGAGCCCTGGTTCAGGAAGAGCGCACATGCCACGGAACAGCTAAGCCCGTGCACCACAACTACTGAGCCTGTGCTCGAGAGCTTGCGAGCCACAACTACTGAGCCCACGTGCCACAAGTAGTGAAGCCTGTGCACCACAACTACTGAGTCCGTGCACCACAACAACTGAAGCCCACGCGGCTAGAGCCCATGCTCTGCAACAAGAGAAGCCACCGCAATGAGAAGCCCGCACACCACAACAAAGAGTAGCCCCCGCTCACCACAACTAGAGAAAGCCCGCACGCAGCAATGAAGACCCAGTGCAGCCAAAAATAAATAAATAAATATATTTTTAAAAATAAATAAAATAAAATAATAGGGTTTATGTGAAAAATAAGTTTCCCCGTATCTACACAACCTTGTTGCCAGAACACTAACAAAAATAAATTTTTTCTGAGGAGATAAGTTTTTAATGTCAAACCAGGCAGGCAGTCAGGCAAATGCTGCCACGGTAAAAGGCAACACTTGTTTGGAAATGCTGCAAACCCTCTGCTTAGAGCAGGGATGGCAGATGCTGACACGATGCAGGTGAAATGCTGTCTCTCAGGCGCCCCGAGAGGCAGTGCAAGATGCCACGGGCAAGGGCTGCACAGGGCTGACTTTGGCAAGAGTCATTCAAACCTAAATTGAGGGCTTCCCTGGTGGCACAGTGGTTGAGAATCTGCCTGCCAATGCAGGGGACACGGGTTCGAGCCCTGGTCTGGGAAGATCCCACATGCCGTGGAGCAACTAGGCCCGTGAGCCACAACTACTGAGCCTGCGCGTCTGGAGCCTGTGCTCCCAACAAGAGAGGCCGCAACAGTGAGAGGCCCACGCACCGCGATGAAGAGTGGCCCCCGCTTACTGCAACTAGAGAAAGCCCTCACACAGAAACGAAGACCCAACACAGCCAAAAATAAATAAATTAAAAAAAAAAAAACCTAAATTGAAAAGATGCAAGGGAGGATATTCCTTTCTTCTCTGCTCATTCTTATCTTTTCTACGTGATACCTGGAATCCCTGTAGCCATCACGTAACACAGGAAGGGAGGCTGTGTGGAAAAGCACAAGACAGAGGAGAGACACGGGAAGCACCAAGGTCCTCGAAGACGTCAGTGAGGGTGTCACCACCTAGCCTGAAGCCGGCAACCCTTCCGACAATCGTTAGGGCAGAAAACAACCTTCTCACTGCATTGGGCGTTACTGTAGTGAGGATATTGTCTTACCTACAGCCCAAATCATCCCAACTGACAAAGGAAACCCACGATAACCTTAGTGAATGGAGTTGCAGAGAAGCAGCCCAGGGGGCCGTGTGCCATTACCTGTTGCAGGCCACTGAGAAATTACATGACTACATGTGTCATATGTGCTTCTAACTCCTGCAAGTCAGAGATGCAGATGGAGACCGACAGAGAAAGACAGACAGACACAGACACACACACACATGCACAGAGCTACCACGATGTTTTGAGTGAGAATAAATATATGATCAACATAGGTGAAACCCAGCTAGTAAAACAGAATTCCTCTTCTCTAATTTAACTTTTTAAAATATTTATAAATAAGTAAATATGTATGAAGTGTGTATTAAATTCTACTTAATTTTAAAGGGTATACCTTTCCCATGTCCTTAGTGTTTCAACATGAGGTTTTATGGAATAGGAGGAAAGGTCACAAACCATTCACACCTTATTACAGTATGGAGAAAATCCCATCCCTTTATGCTGCACACCACAGTGTGTCCCAGTTCTCCTTCTTTGGAAGGATCACATAATCATCTCTGTGCTGCTGTAACTGCATCCCTTCTCCATGGGGTACAGAGTGGCAAATGAAGCCAGACCAACCCTATCTGTGTGAATTAGCAAGGAAAGTAGGTTCTCTGTTTTCAGAGAAATCTGAGAGAAGACCTATTTATTTCTCAATCCTTCTTTCCTCCTTCTAGATCCTAAATGTTACATATATATGTAATGATTTAGGGAAATGGAATAGCTATAGATATTATACTGGAAAAGAGTATAATCTTTAAAGTACGGAGTTTTCTTTCAAGTAGTTGTTTTTGTTTTGGATGACAGGAAGAATAAAAACATGAGGACAGAGTAAGGTAAAGATTTTTTGCTGAGAATCTGATGAAAATCAGAAAAGAGCACGGCTCTCATTTCCACCATCTATTCCCTGAAAGTGCCAACAGTGAACTGTCCAATTATCTTGGAGGCAATAATGTCAGTTAGATGATACCAGTCCAAGAAGAGAAAGAATACAACACGGTTTTTGGTCTATAAAATTAATTGTCATGCTGTCACAACAAATGGTAACTCTGGAGCACCCACCCCGATGGGGAAGGTATTTTTTGCAAAGAACTTTCTTTTCTACGGATTTTAGGGATTATGTAGTACAACCATCCTTTAATTTTCCTGTATACTCTACAGTGTATTCTCTAAATGGTTATTTACCTTACACCAAACAAAAGGAGTTACAGGAGTGAAAAGAAAACCTGCTGTCTCTAAGCCTGGCTTCTAAAAAGAATCTCATCAAACAGTGATGACTCACGCTGTACTTTCAGATATGACAGCTCTTTGATGGAAATGTTAATTTTTACTTCTATACCAGTGGCACTGTTAATAATTTTAGTACTGACATGATACTTAAATCTCAAGTGATGACAGATCACACTCAGGTTGAGCTTACAAGATGGCTCCCCAAGAGTTTGAAATTACAAAAAAAGGAAAAAGAATAGTGACTAATCCTTGCATAGTGTTTTAAATTTACAAACCATTTTTTCAAGCAATTTACTCATCAAGGAAACCTAATTAAAAGAAGACAGTGCAGCCCAGAAAGGTAGATTTCTTAGTGGTCAAATTGTAATTCAAATGCTATATTCAGACCTCAAGTACTGGAAATTCCCTGGTGGTCCAGTGGTTAGGACTCAGTGCTTTCACTGCTGTGGGCCCAGGGTTCAATCCCTGGTCAGGGAACTAAGATCTCACAAGCCACACGGCGTGGCCAAAAAAAAAAAAAGAACTCAAGTACTGGCCACTTCCCAGTGCAAAATCCTGGTTCTCATGGCACGGACATTGGAATGTCACCGAAAATAAATGTTTCCATTGTGTAATTTCTCAAAGACAAACCATAAGATTAAATTACATTCAACTTCAGAAACAAGCTAAGCAATTTATTGTTTCTTCTCTCTGAATTGTGCTTTCATGTATGATTTCTAATTGCTTGGGTGGGAAATTGTGGGATTTGAAGAACCCAGAGGAAAATGGGATTCTTGGTAACTTAAGTGAAACAAACCTTAGTTACCGCCGCCTCTATGGACTCCCAGGGCAGGGGGGGCTGAGTTAGTAAAACAGCTGTTCTCTTCATGCCTTGATTTGTTTGCTTTGCTTATGTATTTATTTGCTGCTTAAATCTGCAGCAAATAAATACATAAGCAATACATACTATTATCTGCTGAACCTGTGGCCACTAAAACAAGGATTCTGATCACCCTGTTATATGTGAAAGTTCTTTGTATACAGAACCTGCCTTTAAAAAAAAATGATGATACAACATGGCCAGGTTGAGTTAGTGCCTTGAAAATCTCAATCATTTGGTGCTGGGGTGTCCCAAAGAATTATATTTACCTCAGATGACTGTGGTTTTCGTTGGGTTATTTGTGCTGGCTTTGGTAGGAATGAAACTGAGCAGGACACTGTGGGGCTCCTAGGCATAAAAGTCTTTCTGTGTCCCCCATTTCTTATTTTCAGGGAATGGGCTTCAGCCTCTATGACCTTCCCTGAATTTCAAAGGGCAGGTTCAAACAGTTGGTAATCAGGGAAGCGAGGGGATGAGGAGACAAGGGAGGAACAGTCAAGAAACAATAGTGCAGCCTTGAGGCAGGGTCCTGGTTCCCCCTCAGGGGATATACATACTATCTTTGAGCTGTTTTGCAGATACTGAAACGCCCACCAGCTGGGAGGAGTTAACTGTATGCTGCCCACAAGCATGTAGACGGCAGACCAATTGGAACCAGAAGGTTGATGATGCTGACTCCCACTTACCTCACCACTGACCAATCAGAAGAATGTCCACGAGCTGATCATGCCTTCCTCTTTGAACCATTACTACAAAACTCCTCACTACCACCTCCAGGTTGGGACACACAGTTTTGAGGGCATTAGCCCACTGTGGCCCCCTTTGCCTGGCAAAGCAATAAAGCTATTCTTTTCTACTTAACCAAAAACTCTGTTTCCAAGATTCAATTCAGTATCAGGGTACAGAGCTGAATTTCGGCTACAGGAAGGGGCGAGAAATGATGTATATTTATTCTATCTTTACTTGAACGATAGTAGCATACTAAATACACATTTAAGTATTTTTAAATGTTTGATGAAATTTGTAATCCAAAAGAATTTAGGATACTAAAGTATTGGGTGGGCCAAAAGGTTCATTTGGTTTTTTCCGTAAGATGGCTCTAGTAGCACTTAGTTGTGTTTCACTTCATTTGAAACAATTTTGTTAGACTGTATGTGACAGCCGTCATATCAACGTGCATTTAAAAAAAAGACATCAAAATTGGTGAATTTTTGTGTAGACATTTTAATATTGAAGATGGAAGGAAAAAAGCAACATTTTCGGCATATTATTGGAAGAAAGGTAAAAAAGCAACTGAAACACACAAAAAGATTTGTGCAGTGTATGGAGAAGGTACTGTGACTGATCAAATATGTCAAAAGTGGTTTGCAAAGTTTCGTGCTTGAGATTTCTCGCTGGACGATGCTCCAGAGTCGGGTAGACCAGCTGAAGTTGATAGCGATCAAATCAAAACAATAATTGAGAACAATCAACATTATACCACGTGGGAGAGAGCTGATATACTCAAAATATCCAAATCAAGCATTGAAAATCATTTGCACCAGCTTGGTTATGTTAATCGCTTTGATGTTTGAGTTCCACATAAGTTAAGCGAAAAAAACCTTCTTGACCGTATTTCCACATGCGATTCTCTACTGAAATGTAATGAAAATGTTCCGTTTTTTAAAACAAATTGTGACGGGTGATGAAAAGTGGATACTATATAACAAGGTGGAACGGAAGAGATCGTGGGGCAAAGGAAATGGACCACCACCAACCACACCAAAGGCAGGTGTTCATCCAAAGAAGGTGATGTTGTGTATATGATGGGATTGGAAGAGAGTCCTTTATTATGTGCTCCTTCCAGAAAACCAAATGATTAATTCCAACAAGTACTGCTCCCAACTAGACCACTGAAATCGGAACTCAACGATAAGCATCCAGAATTAGTCAACAGACAATGCTTGATCTTCCATCAGGATAACACAAGACCACATGTTTCTTTGGTGACCAGGCAAAAACTATTGCAGTTTGGCTGGGAAGTTCTGCTTCATCTGTCTTATTCACCAGACATTGCACCTTAGGATTTCCATTTATTTCGGTCTTCACAAAATTCTCTTAATGGAAAAAATTTCAATTCCCTGGAAGACTATAAAAGGCACCTGGAAAAGTTGTTTGCTCAAAAAGATAAAAAGTTTTGGGAAGATGGAATTATGAAGTTGCCTGAAAAATGGCAGAAGGTAGTGGAACAAAAGGGTGAATACGTTGTTCAATAAAGTTCTTGGTGAAAATGAAAACTGTGTCTTTTATTTTTACTTAAAAAACCGAAGGCACTTTTTGGCCCACCCAATAGATCTTGCAGAGACTTAATGATTGATATTTGCAATGAACAACTAGCTGCCAGATATGAAGTAAATAGACCCTCTATCCATATGTATGTATATACACACACATATATATACATACACATAAACACACATATAGTGTGTAAACCAAAATTTTTGAAAATTTACCTCTTACAGTTAGTATGTAGTAATTTCATTGTAAAACCCTGCATTTTTAAGAACTATATCTAGATAAAGGATGCAAGTGTCATAGGAAACCAAAATAGTAGGCTTCTCATTGAAATATACAGCTCTATTCAAAAGCAATTCAGAGATTATTTTTATCTGTCTCTGTAGGGTATTTTTAAATATTTTAAAATGCATAGGAATAATGAGCATTCAGAAGAATTACATCTTTAGCAATGAAACTACATTGAGAGGTTTTAGAGCCTTTGCAAACTGCCACTCAAGCATATTATTTATGAACTCTTTGCTCTTTAAAATTGGGAACAAAGCAATTAACTACAACTTTACACCTTCAGAAAGACGAAGAACATGGTCTGCCATCTATTGTAAATTCCAGAGTGTATTTCACTCAAATTTATAGTTCCATTGTGTGGAAATTCTCCTCTTCTTCAAAAGACAGTTCAAAAGTGAATCTTCTATTTTGTTCACTGAAAAGGGGCAAAACATACCAATTTTGTTCATAAGAAAATAAGCTTAATAGGTCCCATTGTAAAAATAATTGCGAGCCCAGTATTTAAGAACATGATACACACAGGCAGACCCTATCAAGCAGGACGTATACTCCTTGGTTTGTTCACTGAATGCGGTGATCAGAGTTTAGGAACCACGTGCCCTGAGAAGTTTGCACACTGGCGAATGGGCACGAGCGCTTCCTGTGGGTCAGACACTGCGCTCGGGGCTTCACAGAAATCCCTGAATCCCCACGGGGCCCACGTTGCACTCGCAGTCCTGCTAACCTCGTGTGCACTTGAATTGGGGGACCAGGGAGGGTCAGCAGTGAACTCGCAGGTACAGGTGGGAAGGCAAGGATCTGAGCCCAGGTGGTCTGAGCAGAGCTTGAGCACCTCCCTCTGTGTACGCTACACTCTCCCTAACGTGAGTAGGAATCAGGTGCTGAGCTCCACCAGACCGATGGCATGACGCCAGTAACCAGCCCAACACGCCTTCCACCCAGATAGAGCAACAGGACGTTCCTGTTGGAGGCCAACAATCAAAGGAACACAGTGACTCAATTTTCACACTCCAGAGCGTCTCAAAGAAGGAATTAGAATTGAACTTCTACCCCTGTTCTTTAGATCTCAGTATTGTCATCACTTCCTAGTCCTGCTGCCAGGGTTAGGCCCCTGCTGCCTCCTCCTAAACTATTAGATTAGATTCCAGTACCATCTTTCCTCCTTCAATCTCCTGCTCAGTTCAATTTTTCAAACAGTGGTTCCGCTCATGACTGCTCCACTGCTCAAGAGACCTTTCAGTGGCTGCTCGTGACAAGATGAGAAAACACAGACAACCTGGACTCCTGTGCCCTGCTTCCCAGCTGTGCTCTCAACAAGCCCTTCCTGCTCCCACCAAGAAGGGACCACCGATTCAGCCGCTTCCACCTAATCCCCCTTCCCCAACCTCACCTCCAGGGCTCTCAACAATCACTTACTAGGATCCCGCTGTGCTGAGTGGCCTGTGGGGGGCACTTGGATAAATGCAAATATAAACCCTACTTGGATATTTAGCAGCCAAATGAACCATGCACGTATGTCATTAAAATAAAATGACTCAGAAGGATGAGGAGAACTTTGGAAATTTGGTCTCATTCAGTTCAGAAGTGTGTATTTACCTCAGCTATTTAGTCATCTCAACAAATGAAGCAAATTAACATACTTGGTGTAAAAATGGTGCTGGATTTCAGACTGGGGAGATTAGGGTCATGAGGCTGACTTTCAAGAGGATAGAAAGGCACAGAGATTTCCTCCTCTATTCTGCCTTCATTTCTGCATTATTTTATTTACTTTTAAATTTTGGGGGGGATACACAGTTTTGAGGGCATGAGCCTGCTGTGGCCCCCTTTGCCTGGCAAATAAAAGTATTCTTTTCTACTTCATCCAAAAAAAATTTTTTTTTGAAATCTGCCACAATATATTTTCTCATTTTCCCACTCTTGGTCACCCAGTTTTCCTGGTCTAGAAGAATTTTCTTCTCACTCTCTGCCTAGTCAAAATATATACTACTACTACTATACTAACCTATCAAATCTCAGGATGTGGACCCTGTGACTGTCAATGGCCGTCCCTTCTGTGAGGTCCAGTAGCTCTCATTGTTCCCCTCAGTCCACACTTCTGTCCCTATCGGGTATCTGGGGAAGCAAGGTGCTTCCTTCACTATCAGATCACACTTAATATATCTGTAATCTTGTCAGAGCCTAGGTCAGGGCCCTAAACATGTTTTGTTCACTGAATATTTTCCCCTCAAAATTCTCCTGTGTTATGTTATTTCTATTTTCTTTTTTTAAAAAAAACTTATCTTTCATTTGCTTTCTGTTTATCCTTTTTAAAAAATCTTTTCCAACTGCCTTTCCAATGCCAAGTGCTTTAAATGACATGTTAAGCTTGTTTCCTCATCTGTAGACTGGAGATAATATTATTACCTAAAATACAAAGTTATTAGGGGAACCAAATGAAACAATACATGAAAAATTTAGCACCTGGCAGTAGCAACTGAATAATTGGTGGAGAAGCTTAGACTGTAGGCTGAGAATGCAAAAGGAAACATATTCCTGCCCTGAAGGATATGCTGTGTCATGCGACAGGGAAATATGTAGACAGAAAATAACAAGAAAACATGCAGAATTATTAGAGAGATGTCGTAGAGATGAGAGAAGTCTTCCCATTCAGGATATATTTAAGTTGGATGTTTCACAAAAGCAGAGAATGTGGACTAAAGCATCTGAAGTTGCTTCTTGTCTACTTTTGCCAGGACAAGTCAGTGAATGACCTGGTACAGACTGAAAAAAGTTTGAGGTTCACGTCACAGTGTAAATCATACTGAATTAGATGATCACACGTCGTGACTTTGTTGAATGCAGCCATTCTTCGTATGCCCATATACTGAGACTGGAGCTAATGCAGGAGGAAAACTGGTACACGGATGGCAGCCAATCCTCCCTGCAGAACAGAAGCCAGCGGGCTACCCCACGTTGAAACGGGCCCAGGCAATTACCACAGGGGGACTGATCACCGTGCAGGACCACTTCTGTTTGCAAGAAAATGCATGAGTGACCACTAAGAGCAAATGGTCCTGCCTTCCCACTTCCCTTTCATTTTCCTACATGTAAAAATAATTTAACAGGTGCCAATAAGTTAGAGAAATGATTGTCATCCAGTTTCAGGGAAGGAAAAAAAAGATTTGTTCTGATTTGTCATTGTAATTATTTGTTTTGAAGTAATTTTATTTTGAAATAGCGAATATAGCTGTAAAAGTGAGGGCCCGGCTTCCTGCAGGCTGCTGGCTGGAGGTGACTGCAAGTCATGTGGGCCCACGGGCCCTAGAAGCCTCCTGCAGATCCTTTCCATGGGGCTTCTCTAAATGGCCACTCTTTTCATCAGGTTCACAGGGGGAGTCTGTAGCTCCAGTAGGATATGACAGAGTCTTATGTAACCTAATATAATCACAGGAATGCCAGCCCATCACGTTTGCTGTGTTCTACTGGTAAGAATACCGTCACAGGCTCTCCTACACTCAAGGAGTGGGGATTTCACAAAGGCATGAACATCAGAGGTTGGGAATCACTGGGGATCACTTTAGGGTCTGTCTTCTACATTATGTGAGTAACTTAAAAAAACACACTTGTATCCGTTATCTCAATACTTAAAGGGTTGGAAGAAATAACTGATAAGCTGGACTTTCTTAAAGTTAGAAATGTCTGCTCTGTGACAATGTCAAAAAAGAATGAGAAGGCAAGCCACAGACTAGAAGAAAATATTTATCAAAGATACAGCTGATAAAAGACTGTTATCCAAACTACACAAAGAACTCTTAAAACTTAATGACAATGTGTTTTAAAAAATGGGCCAAAGACCTTAACAGACACCTCACCAAAGAAGACATACAGGTGGTCAATAAGCATATAAAAGATGTTCCACATTATATGTAGTAAGGGAAACACAAACTACAAGAACAACAAAACACAACTACACATCTATTATAATGGTGAAAATCCAGAACATTGACAACAGCAGATGCTAGTGACGATTGAAGCAACAGGAACACTCATTCATTGCTGATGGGAGTATAAACTGGTACCGCCACTTAGGAAGAGAGTTTACCTACGAATTTTGCATTGAAGAATCAACACTTTCAGGAACATTTTTTTCTAATTTGCTTCTGGAGACTAAAATAAAAGTCATATATAATAAACAAAATAGAATCATAGCCTTTTATATGGAATGGAGCTAGCTGCTGAAAATTAAATCTTAACCTGCAGCCAACATATTGATATTTGAATGTCAGGGACTAACTTGAGAAGGGAATAAGTCAACAGTACATTGAACAGCTGCAAATTAATATTTTTAAAAGTTCTTTAAACATAATTTGAGTTCTATATAAAAATTACATATTTAGAACTAAAATTTTTTAAAAGACATTATTCTAGGTGTTGGGAAAAGTGTTAGTTATCTACGGATGATGCTTAACAAAATTACCCCGAAACCCAGCAGCTTAATACAAAAACCATTCACTAACAGTTTCTGAGGACGAGAATCCAGAAGCGCTTTAGCTGGTGGTCCTGGCTCAGGGTCTCCCATGGGGTTGCCCTGAAGATGGCGGCCAGGACGCGCTCGTCTGAAGGTTTCACTGGGGTTTCGGGATCTCCTACAAAGGCCACTCAGGTGACTACTGGCTGCAGGCCTCAGTTCCTCACTATGCAGACCGCTCCACAGGGCTACTCATCACATGGCAGCTGACTCTCCCTTGATTAAGCGACCCAAGAGGCAGCAAGCAAGCAACCAAGCCAGAAGCAGCAGTATCCTATAACCTCAGCTCAGAAGCTGCTTTCCATCCTGTCTTCTGTATCATATTTACCCGGAGACCAACCCTGGTGCAACGTGGGCGTGAACTACACAAGAGCGTGAATCACAGGGAACCTGGCTCCCACAGTAAAACAAACATAAATCAGCCATATCAGGATACATATTTTTATCTTACTAGGTGGTTATTTCTGATAATCACCAACAGTCACTTGGTGCCAAGCAGGATGAACCAAGTAAGTGAGCAAGCTGGAGAATACTGGCTTGTGTCCAAACAGACCATCAGTCGGCGGCATCACCCTGTTCTCCTGAGGATGTGCGCGTGCCCGCCTCTCCTCCGCTCACCGTATTCCTTCACCTGGACCTCCTTTCCCGACCTGCACAATAACGCCCACTCTTCAAGTTTCACTGCAAGTTCCGCCGCTTCTGTAATTGTGTTCATCCCCCCTCCCAACTAAATGTTGTCACTTTCTCTTCTGAATTCCCTCCGCAGATGTTTTTATAATAAATTTATTTATTTATTTTTATTTGTTTATTTTTGGTTGCACTGTGTCACCGTTGGTGAGCACGGGCTTTCTCTAGTTGCGGCGAGCAGGGGCTACTCTTCATTGCGGTGCACAGGCTTCTCACTGCGGTGTCTTCTCTTTTTGCAGAGCACGGGCTCTAGGCATGCGGGCTTCAGAAGTTGTGGCTCGCGGGCTCTAGAGCACAGGCTCAGTAGTCGTGGCGCATGGGCTTAGGTGCTCCGCAGCATGTGGGACTTTCCTGGAACAGGGCTCGAACCCATGTCCCCTGCATTGGCAGGCGGATTCTTAACCACTGTGCCACCAGGGAAGCCCTGCAGATGTTTTTAATTTCAGTAGCACCAACTACAACTCTTTTTCCTGCATTGTAGTTACTAATGTAAATACTTCTACTGATACAGTTTCACTGTTTGAAAGGCAGTATCTTATTAAACGTCCTGCATAGAAATTATTTTTAAAATAGTGAATTACTGCGTGAAGGGGGATATATTAGACGGCACTCTGTCGAAAGAACTCAAAAGGAGGGAAGAGCCCAAGGGGTTGGAAGACATGAAAAGGCAACTCATAAAGAGAAAAATACATTTTGAGGTTGAAAGTGGGGCAGACAAATCATTATAAAAAATGCTTTAGGTGACAACTCTACCCACAATATTGACCTATCCTGCATGCCTTTCCACAAGCTACTGTAGTAAAGGAAATGCTTCACATAACTGGGGGCAATTTTGGTCCAGCTCTTAATTTTAACATTCTTGACATATATATGGGTTACCGCATCTCATGATATTTTAAGTTTCTACTCATTTCCGTCTTCTTTAGGAAGTATAGACAACCAAACTAGAAAACTGTTCCACCTCCATTACCTTATCCATTCCAAAATCCTGCTTGTCATACAGTGTGTTCGGTCACCTTTTATCGTGATACATCAATACATCCAGGATTTATTTTTCAATCCATTGATGCTTAACAGAATCATGTCAAAGATTAAACATGAATTGAGCTCTAAATCTGCTTCCACCACTTAACCTTAGTCTATGTCATTTCAAAGTCATTATCATTTCCCTCAGCATGTCAGCCCTATCACAATGCTTGTACTTTTCCACTGGATGGTCTGAGATCATTTGTTTTCAGAATTAAAGTAGGTATAAAGTAGTTAGTATATTATTCAGTAATTTGTATTTGTTCAATAACTTATATTGAGTAACAGAATACCAATTAGTAAAGAAATGGAATTAAAATATTGAACTATTTTTTATCTGTACTCTGAACACCTTATATGATTTAAAAGGCCCTAAATGATCCAAACGACATCTTCCCTGACTTCAGTTCTGTCTCCTCCTCAGCACACTGGCTCCCTGTTCCCTTTCTCAAATACGCTCAGTTTTGTCCATCTTCAGACTTCTGCTCACGTTATTTCCTTTCCCTAGAGTGGTATCACCGAATTTTCACAGGGTAAACTGGTCATATCTATCATTGAGTCTGGGTTTAAATACTAATTCCTTGAGGGACTTTCATAACCTTAATTTCTGAATAGGAGCCCAACTAAATGATTCTCTACCATAGCACTCATCTACTATAATTGTATTATAATACAGAATTTAAATGTTTACTTGTCCACTTGTTTATTGATTCCCTCCCAGATTAAATGTTGAGTTCCCAGGGGTCATGTTTTTTTTTAATTTGCCAACTTATAACCAAGCATAATACAGTGCCTGGGACATGGAGGGCATTCAGAAATATTTCTGAATAAATGAATGAACATCTCAATCAAACCCAATCTTTTACTACTAATCCTTTACAAAATTTCACCCTACAATCTTGATTTTCTTGAGTAAACATTTTTAACTCAGTTTTACAGAGTTTTTGTGTTATCATTCACCCAAATGATCGGCCTGCCTAAAGCACATTTTAGGAAATGAAGTCAAGCCATGCCCAGGATGGGACTCATCATGGTCACCTGCAGTGGACGTGCAGGGCAATTACACGCCATCATCGAGTCTAGTGTGGTAGAGAGCCGCCACACGGAAATAAAGCAATCTCCTGAAACTGAAATGCAAGGAGCACTAAAAATATGCCTCTTTTAAAGAAATGAGACAGTGAAACTGCCAGCTAAACATCTATTCCAATAGATGACTGCACTATGGAATGCTGGAGAAATTTGTTTTTATTAAACCATATGGGAAAGGCTGAAAAGAACTGCATTTAGTCTGGAAGTTGCACAGCTATACAGCAAAGAGTGATGGGACTAGGCTAAGTGGTCTCGTTTTTCGGTCCTCTCATTTTCACTGTTTACCTCTCCACTCTCCACTATCACACACCCAGCACGGGAACTCGTCTTTACACTGTCTTCAGAGGCCTACATTTGTGATGATCATTTGCCTGCACACACACACAGTCGCTGTTGTGCATTTACAGTGGAAACCACCAGACGATGGTTATTCCTTTTTCTTCCCCCCAATACAATGTAAACTTCTAGGAGAAGCTGATTAGATATTGTCAAATGCCTTAAAAACTAAGTCTAAAAATTCTTCTGGTTATATGTTAGTCCAACAGTTTTATTTTCAAAAATATATATTTCTATATAACGTTCTTATAAATATAGGAAAGAAATCCAGGCATTTTGGCATCACTAATATTCTTTACAACCAAGTTCTGGAAAAATAAATGAATACATACATACTATATACATACATACACACACACACATACATACATACTTACATAAATTCTTGGTCTGATAAATTCTGTTTCAACCTAAGAATTCTACTCTTTATTTTCTTCAACCGGAGAAAAATCAGAAATCAAACTAATGATAACAGCTGATTACATTTATGACCTGTCTTCTAGGTTCAGAGAGTAAGTATCTGCTATTTAGAGCTCATGAATCTTAACAAAAAATAATGGTGTGGGGACTTCCCTGGTGGTGCCATGGTTAAGAATCCGCCTGTCAATGCAGGGGCACGGGTTCGAGCCCTGGTCTGGGAAGATCCCACATGCCGCGGAGCAACTAAGCCCGTGCGCCACAACTACTGAGCCTGCGGGCCTAGAGCCCATGCTCTGCAACAAAGAGAAGCCACCGCAATGAGAAGCCCATGCACCGCAATGAAGAGTAGCCCCCGCTTGTCGCAGCTAGAGAAAGCCTGCGTGCAGCAGCAAAGACCCAACACAGCCAATAAATAAATAAAATGAATTTATTAAAAAAAAAATGGTGTGTAAATACCCAGAAGAGCATTTCATTTGAATCTTGTATAAATATATAATACCTGAAATAAATCTGGACATAAGTGCAATTATAATAAGGAAACCCTATCTGAGAGAATTGTGGGAATTCAAAAATTTATTTTGAATTTAATAAATATTGGTTCCTATTTATGTCACACTTGTGTTTAAAAGTAATATTAATGTATTTGTATTATTAATAGACTCTTTTCTTTGTTCCTGTGATGATCCAGGGAACATAAAATCTGATCTCCCCAAAACTGAGTATATTAACAGATGAACTGTGCAATCCTAATGTTACAAATTCAAGAAGTAAATATGCATCTTGCATTCAATTTTTACATAACCAGGCCTAGACAGAGGTACCCATCATGCTGACAGTCTGATATTCCTTAATCCTGGCACATAGAATAATATGAGTAAATACAATTTCAGACAACCCTACCAGCCACAGGCAGAATGTGATTTATGGGATGTGAATCACTCTCCAACAGTGACTAATGTGAGAAGCCAAAGGAAGCCAAATTCCACTCCAGGGTCTCAACTAAAAGCTGGCTCACAGGTTTATCTCTAATTATTTACCTGATGCTTTGGGTGATGCCTATCCAAGTGGTCTACAGGGGAAATTTTAGGGCTTTTCTATTGGATGTTTAAAACTTATATTTTCCCAATAAAGAAAAGAATAATCCCCAATTTTTCCCATTGGTGCTTATACGTATAATTTGTAAGTGTGGTGACTTGGTATTCTCCAAAGAAAGTGCATTGACACTCATCCTAGCATTACACTGTGGAAAAAGCACTGAATCTAAAGTCAGTAAACTAGAATTCCTATTTTACCCCTAACCAAGTTTTCTGGCCACAGACAAGTCACTTCTCTGAATCTCAGCTTTCTTTCTCTCTAAAATGTACAGCTAAAATATGTCCATATGAAAAAAAAAATGTATACCACTTGAACAGATTGAGATAACCTAAAGATTTCAATTATGTACCCTAAACAATCCTTAAAATAACTAATATACTGACATTGGAGATAACACGGAATAAAGAAATACACAATCCAGAAGAAGTTACAAAAAGAGGGAAAAAATAACAAAAACTAGATGAGACTAATTTATAAAAAAAGAAAAAAGAACAAGATGGTGAATTTAAATCCAAGCATAAAAATAATCTCATTAAACGTAAATAGTCTAAACATGCTATTGAAGACAGAGACTATCAGATTGGACAAAAAAGCGAGACCCAACTTTAGGGTGCCTACAAGAAATTCACACTAAATATTGAGATACAAATAATTTTAAATGAAAAGTATGGAAAAAGATATCAAAGTAGATTTTAGAGAAAAGAATATACCAATGACAAAGAGGGTCATTTTATAAAGATAAAGAGTTACAATGAAAAATTCACCAAAAGCACACAACCCTAAACCTTCATCGTACTAATAACGGAGCTTGAAAATGCATGAATATAAAAGTAATAGAACCGCAAAGGAATTGGCAAACCCACCACTGCAGTCAAATATTTAAACCATGGGTTAACTCCATTTCACCTGACTTCACTAATCAAGGTCATTTTAAGACTCGCAGGTCCTTCAAGCAGCAAGTAGCCTCAACAATAAAATGTTTGCCCAAGTTGTTTTCCAGGAACTTGGAGTCAGCTGCATCTAGTTGAAGCTGAGCTGGTTCAGACTGGATAGGACCGCTGACCCTTCAACTGGGCATGCGCAACTGTCCTCTCAGTAACCTTAGAGGACGGAAAACTCCACCCTCAGAACACACAGAGGCCTGTAGCTTAGCTGCATCTGCGCAGAACCACGACTGCCACACCTTTTTCTAAACACCTTTCCTCACTCACCCCACACCTCAGACTGCCCAGCTTCTCTGTTCTTTATCCTAAGCCCAAGCCCCTTGCCTTCAGGGCGGCAGATTTGAGATTTGCTCTCCTGTCTCCCCACTTGGCTGCCTTGCGAATGAACCCCCTCTTTGCTGCAAACCCCTGCATCTCAGGTTTACACAAAATGAACCTGGTTCAGGAACATAAACACTCCTCTCTCAATAATACATAGAAAAAGCACACAGAAAAACCAAGAAAGATATAAGACTCAAACAACATCATTAACCAACTTGACTTAATTGACATTTATAGAACCTTGCACCAAAAATAGCATGATATACGTTGTCTCAAACGCACATGTCTATAGAGAGGATTCTATGAAATCCACCAAAAAACTCTTAAAACTCTAAGTTTAGTAAGCTGATACAAGATCAACATAAATTATATTTCTATGTCTCTAGGAACTAACAATTTGACATGGAAATTAATAAAAATATTTGTAATATCAGGCTTCCCTGGTAGCACAGTGGTTAAGAATCCGCCTGCCAGTGCAGGGGACACGGGTTCGAGCCCTGGTCTGGGAAGGTCCCACATGCCGCGAAGCAACTAAGCCCGTGCGCCACAACTACTGAGCCTGTGCTCTGGAGCCCACGAGCCACAACTACTGAAGCCCACGCGCCTAGAGCCCATGCTCCACAACGAGAGAAGCCACCGCAATGAGAAGCCTGCGCACAGCAATGAAGACACAACGGAGCCAAAAATTAAAAAATATATTAAAAAAAGGAATATTTGTAATATCAAAAATATGTAACACTTAGGAATAAAGCTGGCGCAGATGTCATTAGTCATCAAGGAAGAAGCAGGAAGAGCAAGTGCAAAGGCCCTGAGGCAAGAGCATTGTCAGCCTCCATGAGGTAATCGGAGCTGAGTGGACAGAGGCAGAGAGGTTAGAAAAGGAGTCCAGGAGGCAGGAAGGAACTGGATGTTGCAGGGTCTTTGAGGCCTTGGTAAGGACTTTAGATTTTATTCTTAGTCATTGTTTTTCTAAGTGGCCGCGTGTCCCTTTGCAAAAAATGTAGCATTTTGCTGATAATAATTTTCTCCAAATGCTAGCTGTTAACATCCTCCTGCTAAGGATCTCCCAGACTACATATTCATAAGGACTTTATTTTGCTTCTTTCCGCATCTCCAGCTCCACTCCCAACCCCAATCCTTCAGCTATATGTGTACACATGCTTTTGTTATGTCTAGGATGGCTCCTGACAGCTGTACTGCTGTACTGCTGAAAGAACTTTCTGATAAGCTCCTTCCCGAAGCTGCATGCTCTGTGGAAAGAATGTGTTCCCTACAACTTATCATGAAACCTAACTGCACTGTTATTGGTTAAAAAACTTTGAACGAGTTACTTAATTTCCCTACATCCCATCTTCACAATGTGTCAGACCAGGGAGTGCTACAGCTTCCCTTGTTGTCATGGAGATGAAAGGAGGGTGAGGCACAGATTGACTTGAGCTTCAGAATAACAAACAACAGATCAACATTAATGGCTGTCACTGTGAGGAATATACTTAGAATATTAGTAAAATATTTACTTTTTTAAAATTTTAATTTGACATTGTTTAACTTTCCTCTAGAATCCTAAAAAATTTTTGACTTTGATTTATGGAATCAAATAAATTTGATTTGATTTTGTATGGAATACTAGTTTTTCATTTGTTATGTCCTACCTCAATTAAGGCCATTAAAAACGTGTATATGACATGTTTAAAGTACGCAAATTTTGCATTTTATCTCATTTGAGTGTATTTATCTTTTCCAATACACATGCTTCAGCACATCCCTGCATTTACAACACCGTCATCACAAATAAGATTAACAATTTTTTCCTAATATTACCTAGTACCAGTGCATATGGAGATTTGCCAACTGACCCAATGGGTCTGTTAAAACTGGCTGTGGGGGCTTCCCTGGTGGCGCAGTGGTTGAGAATCTGCCTGCTAATGCAGGGGACACGGGTTCGAGCCCTGGTCTGGGAAGATCCCACATGCCGTGGAGCAACTAGGCCCGTGAGCCACAGCTACTGAGCCTGCGCGTCTGGAGCCTGTGCTCTGCAACAGGAGAGGCCGCAATAGTGGGAGGCCCGTGCACCGCAATGAAGAGTGGCCCCCGCTTGCCGCAACTAGAGAAAGCCCTCGCACAGAAACGAAGACCCAACATAGCAATCAATCAATCAATCAATAAATCTTTGGAAAAAGAAAAAAAACTGGCTGTGAATTGTGTTTAGCTGTGGGAAAAAGCCTTCAAATATTAATAACATTAAGTTATGGATAAGGGATTTGGGAATTGGAGCTATTTTGTTTTCATTTCTAATGCAGTTTTAGCCAATCGCACATTCTCCATTTGTTTGGAAAAGTGACTGAGAGTTAACTTTAGAATAATTTTGCAACCCTTCGTTAGAAACCAGAGACTCTAACCACTCAGTCCATGGGTCTCACATGAGCATGTGCATCACAGAAGGCACTAAACACACAGGTGGCTGGGCCACACACCCCAAGCCCTTCTGGTTCTGTGAGGAGGAGGGGGAACAGGAAACATGTATTTCTAACAAGTCGCCAGATAATTCTGATGCTGCCACGCAGGGGCCACACTTGGAGAACTACTCCACTGATTATGTTTCCACAACTCTTTTTTTTCTTTTTCTTTTTGTTTTTTGGCCGCCATGCAGCTTGTGGGATCTTAGTTCCCCGACCAGGGATTGAACCCTGGCCCAAGGCAGTGAAAGTGCGGAGTCCTAACCACTGGACTGCCAGGGAATTCCCCATGTTTTCACAACACTTATGCATATTTTTAGCTATCCTAATTTATGTACCTGATCACCTAAGCTGGTCAAACAGGGTATTTAAATTTCTTTCTTACAAACTAATTGTTTTTTTTTTTTTTACAAACTAATTTTTGAGGACCTACTGTGTGCAAGCCGGATGCCATGTTAACACCAGAAGAAAGAGTTGTGGGTCATGAGATGTTTCCCAACGTTTCTCTGAAGCGCTGAGCCTACCCTGAGCACAGAAAGTCCCTGTGAAAGCAGCCCTGTAGCCACGGGTGAACGACATGCCGGGGGCACAAGGCCGGACCACACTCTCACCAAATCAGTTCGGCTGGGCCGCTCTGCGTGCACACACATACGCCTTCTGTCGAGCTAATCGGTCCCGAGGGAGCAATCTGGACCGCCCGGGATTTCACTGCTTCTTGATGTACTGATGAGAACCACTGCTATTCCGTTGTGAAGGGGAAATCTGGAAAGGTCAAAATTCACCCCCAGGCCCAGGGCACCTAATGGGCTTGCTCCGAAGAGGCCCTGGGGAGAATTTATTTGACTCGGCAATGTTTCCCTCCAAGCAGATGCAAACCAGCCTACCTTTGCTTAAAAAAGGCCATGAGACTCAGCCACGAGCTGTAGCTCGTGAGGGGTCAGAGGGCGGAGCCAGGGCAGATGGGGCCACTGTCGCTCTCTCCCCCGTGTCACAGCCGTGAGCTCCCTCCAACACACCTGATGACGCCACTCTCTCTTCTCACAGCCGGACACATTAATTATCGCCATCGCCCATCGGGCTTCGTGCCGCAGGCCTGACTGCCGCTCCTCTGCCTATGACCCTGTTCAGCTCCCGCCTCTCAGCCCAGGTCGTCAGAGGAAGCTGCGGCTGCCTTGAGAAAGAATCTGATCACAGATACGGTAATTAGGAAAAGAGGCGTGAAGGCGGCTAGTTAAATACATGGAGGATATAAAGCCAGGTTGGGAACACAGGGTGATTCAGAGAATGGGCAATGGAGGCCCCTGCATACGTCTTCATGGACGAATGCGTAGAAACCTGGGTCTGCTGCTCACTAAAGCTCTGGACCCTAAATGGCCTCCTACGTAAGTTAACTGGCCCTACAACAAACTACCCCCAATCTTAGTGGGCGAAGGGGGTAAATAGCAGCCGTGTGTTAATCCCCATGTGCCCAGGGGGCAGTGGCAGTTCTGCCGATCTGGGTGAGGCTTGCCTTCTGAGCTAGCTGCTCACGTGTCTGTAGAAGCCGGCTTGTTGGCTGGAAGCCCGTGGATGGAGGCTGGCCTGGGCGGGGATGAATGAGCTCTCCCCCGCAGGTTCCCTCCAAATCCCCACCAGGGAACCCTCTGACGGTGATCACAGGAGAGACAGCACCGAAGTGCAAGCATCTAACGTGCTACCGTCCCATTGGCTAAAGCAAGTCATCTGAGGGCAGAATCACTGGGGATTCCCTCGTGGGAGGGCACGAAGTAAAGGTCTGGGTCCAGGACCAGAGATGCACTCAATCTACCACCCCTGATTTTTGTTTGTTTAATTGTAGAAACTTTGGAAATTATGAAAGGTATAAAATTCACCATATTTCACCATCTAGAGAAAAAATATCCTGCTATATTTCTTCCCTGTCTTTTTTTCTATGATTATATGCAATTCCATTTACAAAACAAGAATCATAAGGTACATACAATTTGCATCCTACTTTTTTCGGTTATTATACTACACCCATTTTCACAAGTTTGTTCTTAAGCTCCATGATTTTTTTTTAAGCCTGCATAACATTCTGACTTGCTGTTATGCTCTATTAATTTAAACATTTGCAAGTTACAGATGCATTATTATATAAAATATTGCCTCCTGAGGAGAGTGGATTTAACTGAAAATTAACTGGCCAATTATTCTTAAGTTTCTCAAGGTCTATAGCCAAAATGCATCCCAAAACGTCTGTTCAACTTTCCATGAGCAATCATGAATGCACTGCACCCTCTGCAACCCTGAGTATTTTCTTATTAAATACTTTTAATAAGAATAATAACTGCAGCTACCTCTAGGACCATAGTCAGGAGTCAAATAGTTAATCCATATGAAGTCACAGAACAACATTAGAGAAGTGTTAAAAAATGGTAGTGAAGTTATTACTCCTACTATAGTAATTGGAATATATTTGATTATTCACGATTAAGTTTAATTTCTCATTTTTATCTTCTTTTGTGAATCATTTCTTCATTTTCCTTTCCCCTTTCCTTTTTTTCAATCTTGTTATTTTCTGTCATCTGTGTTTTGTTATTTCTTTGCTTCCCCTATGAGTTTCTATTTTCACTGTCTATTTTATATTTTAAAAATACCAAATTTAAAGTTCCCTCACAAAATTCTTTCAAGAATTACACTATATGAAACAAATAGAATTACTAGTTTCTGTGTTGCCAGGTTTCCACAATAACACCCAGTAAAACAGAGAGAAACCAGCATCTGAAGACAGAGACAAGCCTGCAAACAGCCTCAATACTTTTAAGTGTGTCCATGTTCTCGTGTTTCCTGTCAATAACTGGAATTTCTCTCTTTCCCACAATTTCCAGCGATGAAATTTGCACAGGTAGATGGGAAGATGTTCTCACCCAGGACTCTCAGCTTTCTATATTTTGTGCTCCTGTGCTGGCGCCGTCAGGAATGGGTGGCTTCTCCTGGATTGATGATAAACAATGATTGTTTCGTCCATCAAGAAATGACACAAAACACTAGAATTACTCTACATGTGGAAGATAAATGTCTTCTCTCCTCACTGTGTTTTATTGCTATCAATTAAATTGATATAAAAATATATCCCTGCAGCCTCTTGTGTGCATTTCAGACTCAAACATTCATAATTGCTCCCCCAGTGTAATAGCCTAGATGTTAATTTTAGATAGCTGAAATGGCAAGTCATAGATTTTTAAATCATTGAGTCATTCTTAATTAATGTCTATTTGTTTTCATTTTGAAGCTCAGCTGAAATAATCAGTAAGGACGTTGAAAGTACAGGCCACAGCAATAGTCCTATGAATTTGTATTGGCTGTAAATTATTTGTGGAATCTTTATAATTTTTTAATGTAAAATATTCTGTTAAATTGGCCTCTGCTTAAATTGGTCTGTTAAATGAGTCATCCTACAGACGACTACAGTTACACCTCCCTCTGAGTTGTCTGTGAAGAAGCAGCTACTACACTTGGAAATATCATTTCTTCTGTTTTCCTTGCTTCAGATAAAACTTTTTCCCAGCTTTGTTTCTATCATGGCCATCCTGATGTCTTGCTGGTGTTTTGCAGGGTTGCTATCACCAGAGAGGTTGTTGATTTTCTTTCTTCAAAAGTATCTGTCCATGTTTTTGCTGTTCTTTCTTGACTATTTTTAGTGTATACTAAAATTCTCTATTGATTCAAAAGTTAAAAATGCATAATTTCATTTAATTCCTCATTTCTGAGATTCGGGATGTAACAAACTCTGGATAGTATTAAAACAGCATAATATTATGACTTAGGTTAGAATTGTTGAACCTGAAAGTCAACAATGTACATATGTTTTAGGATCTCTGAGGAGGATGGATGGTAATACTTCACTATCCCTAAATAAGCTTTTGAATATTGACTTACAATCACCAAGGGTTTTGAAGAGAAACTTGCTGATACTTATCTCTTTAAAATATTTCTAATAAAAATCATTTACCATCTGCTTTAATAGTCTTTAACAATGCCTACAGCAGCCATATGGATTTGAAGACATGCTTAAATTTGTAAAAAATCTAGTTCTAAAATTGCAAACCAATTTGAAGGTGGAAGGAATTGAGCCAGTGATAGGAAACAAGACAAAAATCAAGCAATCAACTAACTTTTATAATTAGTATTTCATTCAAAGCTCTTAACCACACTTTTTGATAGATAAATCAGTATTATTTATACATTACACGTGAAGATATAAGCAGGTCTTTACAGGAAACCACCCTGAGCAGGAAGCCCCTTTTCTTGTCACTTCAGCAAAGCCATATTGTACCTCACTTTTAAGCCCGGCACCCCCATGCTCTCTTATCTCCGACCCAAGCACACCTTTCATATCTTTTAATCACACAGTACCTTGACTAACTTGTCGGTTCTTTCCAAAGATCAAAGAAGTAGAAGTGAAGAATAAGTAATTAACAGATGACCAGATCTCTTCCTTAGCTTCCCCTTCTTCAGTAATCTGCTGAACAAACTGTGTGAACACGATCACATCTAGAGGAAGATCACAAGAAGTTGAGGAGCCCGCACACAGTGGGGGATGGCGACGACTCTGACCTCCTACCTCAAGGATTAACTGAGATTACTTCTGTTTCCCTTTCAAAATTTTCATGGCTGAGCAGAATCTTCGGAGGTGGTTTTGGGGGGGAAGCTAAGTCCACCATCTCCCCAGATTGTTGGCATTCTGCTTAAAGGCGCCTTTCCTTTCTACCATGTGAGAGTACTGATTTTGTAAGCGGCGAGCGGTGGGACCCCACATTTGATAACAAAGAAGTCTAGACATAGAATTTTGTAAGATTGGTTTATAATAGTCATCTTTCCAGTTAGGCAAAGAGCCAGAATTTGAACTAAAAACCTTCCTGAGCCTCGCTTGGCTCTTTTTCTAAGATTTTTTCCCCATCTGTAGTGGGTTCACTATTGTGCTCCCAAAATCCAGAACATCTGAGTGTTACCTTATTTGGAAATAGGGTCGTTGCAGATTTGATTAGTTAAGGGCTAAAGTAAGATCATGCTGAATTTGAGTGGGTTCTAAATCCAATGAGAGTGTCCTTAGAAGGAGAGAAAAGGACGCACAGAGGCACAGGGAAGAGGACGATGGAGATGGAGGTGGAGACTGCAGTGATGTGTCCACAAGCCAAGACACTCCAAGGAGTTGTTACAACCTCCAGAAGCGAGGAGAGAAGCATGAGACAGTTTCCCTCAGGGCGTCCTGCAGACACTAACCCTGCTAACCCCTTGATTTCAGACCTCCAGCCTCCAGAACTATGAATGAAGACATTTCTGTTGCTTTCAGACACCCAGTTTGTGTTATTTTGTCACATCAGCCCTAGGAAGCTAGTACACCATCACTTATAGGAAAAAAATTTTATTTCCTAATACAATCCACTTTCTTCACGAAGCCAAATGCCCTTTCATTCCAGTGTCTCTGGAAACATGTCATGTAGACTTTTCTAGAGTGAATCTGAAAGTTGTGAGGAATCAGAATCATTTATAGTGCTTAGATTAGCTGTAAATGGAAAGTAGTGATTAATTTCCATTTGAAATTAGTTAATGTTATGGTTGGTTTTATTTGAAGTATAGAGGCTCCTTCTAAAATTCTCTCCAGACCTAAGTTTATCTTCTTATATTTTTATTCAAAATAGTTTAATTACACTCACTGAGGGTGAAAAATCATGTTTATATCCATTTAGTTGATTACCTGTTGGATGGAACAATTGAAAAATCATTCACTGCCTTTTTAACAAACCCAACCCCAGAAGTGATTTATATTGTTTCACTTATTTCTGACTCTCTGAACCTGACACAACAAAACCATGAACAGAAACTTTTCTAGGGCCAAGAAAGAGAAAAATCACATTACATTATTTGGAGTGTTTAAATACTGTGAATGCAGTGAGACTTGCCAACGGACCACAGCACTCCATCTCTTAAATGTTTTCTTTTTCAGATTGAGCCTGTCCCTCTTTCCGGAAATCATGCAGCCATTATACTCTAGAGGATGGAATGTATTCCCTGCAATCTTCTCATCTTTTTACCTCACCTCTCCAGTCTCACTCATCTTTTCCTTTTTATTTAAAATCCTACCAAGATTACTTTTTCCTGAAACTCATTTTCGGCAAAAATCTAGGACTTAACTCTACGGATAAATAACAATTAAGACTAGATTATAGCCCAAGCTTAATATTTAGAATCAGTTCATTATTAATAGCACTTAAATGCAATACCATTTCTTTCATGACTACTTCATTGTGCTTGGAATTGAGAGAATGAATATACAAATGGACAACGGTCAGAACACATACGAAAGTAGAACTGACCCAAATCGGCGGCAACTACAGTCTTCAAGACACCAACCCATGATACCTAAAATCCATAGCAACCCATCCAGGAAGCCAAACAGCAACTCCTTTAGCAACTGTCCCCAAACGACCAGGACTTGATTAACAACTGACAGGTTCCCTAACTCCTGCACTCACTTCCAACTTAGGACTAACAGGAGACAGCTTTTACCAAGCAACAGGAGAACACGCCCCCTAACCAACCACGTGGATGCCCTTCTTGCAGTTCACCCAATCACAGCTTCCCCACCCAACAGCCTCCAATCAGGGCACAGCTGAAGCCTTTTTTTTTTTTTTCTTGGCACTATAAAGCCTTCTTCTCCCCTGCCTGCCTTTGAGTCTCTGTCAAAAACAAGTGATGGTGGCAGACACCCTTTCCACAGTAAATTCTGCATAAACAGCTTCTGCTTATTCTCATTTGGGTGGTCTTCACTGATTCCCACAGAGGAGCGAGAATGTTCCTGCTTGACTGGCACTTGATAAGGAGATTTCAGTGTGACTATTTCATAAGCAGAAACACAGATTCGGCTATTGTTATTTTCAGTGGCTGATTCTTCTCTGTAACTTGAGCTTATGCAATAATTTGTCCCGTTTCCCAACACATACTTTGTACTCATGATCCAACTTTATAAATATGTATGCAGAGGCAACTTGATTCCCCTGATGTGTTATTTAACACACGTGATTCATTTTGTTAGGTAATCTCTCATAACGCTTGCTTGTATTTTTATTTCTGCTCTTCCATGTGGGTTCCAACTTATCAATGTCAGCATGTTGTAAATTGAAATCACCTAAGGATTGACTTTTTATTTTTAGCTTGTGCCATGTTCACAAGGAAAACTGGGAGATTATTTGCCAATGATCCTCTGTTGTCTTTGTTCAGATGCCTTATAATACACAAATCAAGGCTCAAATATTTAAAAAAAATTTTTTTTTAAGAGTGCTAATGTTTCAAGGGGAGATGTAATTCCCGGGGGGGGGGGGGGAGAGAGAGAGAGAGAGAGAGAGAGAGAGAGAGAGAGAGAGAGAGAGAGAGAGAGGAGAGGGAGAGAGGGAGAGAGGGGGAGAGGGGGAGAGAGGGAGAGAGAGGGAGGGAGGGAGGGAGAGATAGAGAGAGGGAGAGAGGGAGAGAGGGAGAGAGGGAGAGAGGGGGAGAGGGGGAGAGGGGGAGAGGGGGAGAGGGGGAGAGAGGGGGAGAGGGGGAGAGGGGGAGAGGGGGAGAGAGAGGGAGAGAGGGAGAGAGGGAGAGAGGGAGAGAGAGAGAGAGAGAGAGAGAGAGAGAGAGAAAGGGAGAGAGAGGAAAGAGGAGAGAGGCAGGGAATATCTGGAAGCAGAGATGAAGTCGTGCATTACTCAGGTGGCCACTGCTTCCCAAAGAGAAACAGCTGGTGGGCCAGACACACAGGACATCTCTGGACTGTGTATAGCATCAGAGGACAAAGAGAGGACAAGTATCTCCAGCTCCCTGTCATCTGCTGTCTCTCACTGGTCAAAGTCTGGCCCACTAGGCGTTAACTCCTCATTGCCAGCTTTCATCACCCGAGCGTTTCAGACATTCACAGGTGAAGCCACACGGCACGCTCTGGACCACGGCACTTCATTCTTGCCCAGAAGCTGTGGGAGGAATCAGAGCCTCAGGGGGTCCATCAGGTCAGGGCTGCCTGGAGCTTGTGTGTCTCCATCCAGTGGTGACACAAGAGTCCTTCCAGATGCCAGCACTCACCCCGGGGGGAGGACGAGAGAGCCTGTGCTATTAGATGATGGGGCAGTGGCCACGGTTTGGAGGTGGCAGCAAAGGCTGGGACTCGCTCCATAAACAAGTAGCCAAAAGCCCAAGACCCAGTGACGCCAAGAGAAACGTGACCCACACAGGTTTAACCTGGGAAGACTCTGACAAACGAAGTGTCAACACAGTAAAGCTCTGAAGTAAATAAATTCTCCTAAAAGGGGAAATAGAAAGCTCTGGATGCCAGAATGTATATTACTGGAATATACAGCCACCTGCCCTTCCAACAGAGTGAGCAGAATACAATCGTACTAATGGATTCCCATTTAATAATGGGAATCCTGAAACCACTTGTCTTCAGCTAGTGTGAGTTTAGAGAAGCAACAGTGAAAATAATCTACCCTGAGATTAAGGATTAATTTAGGCTGACCAAGACAAAATATAAAAAGGACATAGACATTTTTAATGTCGGAAAATAGTTATTTTGAGGGAAAAGATCACTATTGCCTTTGATGTATAAACATAGTCCTACACCCATAACAAGTATAGAGCATTCATTCAAGGAAAAGCCATGCTAAATGAGACATCACAATGTTTTCAACTGTTTAATTGCCTAAGAAAATACTAATATTAATATTTTAACATGTATTTGTTTCACAAGAACTTAGCTATGAATGAATCAGGTACTGGGGCACACGTGGTCTTGTAAGACTATCGTCATCAAAAGTGGTCCTTTTTAAGCATGTTAATAAGAGGACATTAAAGCTAATACACGTGGGATATGCAAATATTTGGATACTAGATTCCTTTTCCCTCGATTTCTCTAATCCCTGTAACATGCAGCACAGGAACGAGTTCCTTGTTTGTGTTCAATAAAGCTTCAGACATGAGAGGGCACCGCTGCCACCTCTGTCCTCCTCCCTGACTGCTCAGGCTGGGGGCCCTGCTCCCACCCCTTCACGGGGCGCCTTCTCCAAACTACCACTTACTTACTAGTAAAAGATTTCCGGAGACAAGACCACTAGTCAGTCAAGAGCAGCCTTATGTCTGTTAAATCCCCAGCTGGGGGCCTGTATGGACTAATGACTGATTTCATTTGCAACACGATGTCATGGAAACCACAGTGGACTTGGAGTTAAAAGATGTGGTTTAAATGCTGAGTAAGAGACTTTCAGCCCTCTGATGTCAGGAACGTAGTTTTACCTAAGCATTAGTTTACTCACTCAAACAAGGGAATTCTAACATCTAGTTAGAATATACAGCCGATGGTTGTAACAAACCCAAAACAGGAGAAGCTTAAACAAGGTAGAAGTGATTTCCCCTGTGCCTCATAGTAGGCTCCTGAGACACCACGCCTGACGTGGCAGCTCCACGGGGCTAGGAACTCGCGCTGCTTTCTTATTCTCCCATCACTGATGATGTAGCTGTGTCTGCAGGGTGAAAGGAGGCCCATAATCACACCGGCTGGGGTCACATCCCAGCTGACAAGGGGGAAACGGGTGAAACACAGACCTCTCTCTCCTAAGGGCACAAGCAGTGCTGCGCTGGGGATGGTCAGAACCAGCCTATGAGAGCCAGCTGTCTACTTTTCAGGAACCACAGGAGCTGGTTGTTAAACACAGCCTTTGTTAAAAATTATAGAAATTCACAAATTATGTAAAAAAAAACAAGGGCAGCAGATGCTCAGATCTCAACCCTTCCTAATTACAGCACAACATTTCACTGTTACCCCTGTTTTGTGGTTATTTACTCGTAGTGTCTCTATGGGGGCACACTGCATCACCATGTGCCCCTGCAGGCCTGCAGACAGTAAAGAGCCTTCATGTTGCAGCTTGAAATCCATCATGTCAGTGTGTTTACACTACAGAAATTGGCAAAGACTGCAATTCAGGCCTTAATTTATTGTTCTGTTGATTATCTAAGACCAGGAGCTAGCAAACCACCCAGAATCTGTTTTGGTTTAGTCCTTAAACTGATTTTTTTTTTTTTTTTTTTAACTTTGTAAAGTATAGGAGGAAGGAAGAAAAAGAGGGAGGGAGAAAGAGGAAAAGCATGAAAGCAAGAAAGAAAGCAAGGAATAAAACATTTGATGGAGGCAGGCTGTACATGGCTGCAAAGCCTTAAATATTTACCAGCAGGGCTTTTGCAAGAAATGTTCCTGAACCTGATGGACAAAATATTAAAAATGCAAATGAAACTAAGAAGCCTCCTTGCTGGCTGTCGCCCTCAGGGGATGGAAGCAGCCTCATTCCTTGTCATGTGGCCCCTCGAGACTCTAAGACAGTGAGAAAGATTATCTCTTGTGTTGAATCCCTCTCAGGCTTTGACTCTTTAACCAGGAAGCACCCAGTGCCTTCCAGGTGCTCACCTGAATAGCTCAGGGGATAAGCACGCTCCCTGGAAGTCAGCCACACTCTCACCACCACGGGAAGGCCCCGCCCCGGATCTGTCTCTATAGTTACAGGTCCCGCCCCCAATCAAGAGGATAGATTCCACATGGCCTTGGATCACTGGCTTATACTGGAAATCCTCCTACTGCAAGGGGAACCTCATCGTTGGTGCCACATCTACCTCTTTTATTTACATTATTATTTTGAGAATTTAATGAGATCATGGATATATAAAAGCATTTTATTAAAATAGAAAGTCTGTAGTGTTAAAAAGTGCTCTGTAAAAACTTACAAGTGCTATGAAGTCTAAAGTTCTTCTTCCTGACCTCTACTCTTCCTCAAATTCATGTATCTGAATGTTTGATAACAGAGCTCCTTTCCAATTCCTAGTTCAGAACCCAGGATGCAGGTACATCTCTGACCCTGCTCTGGTTTTGTAACTTCTTCCAAGTCCCCCTGAAGAGCTTACTGAACATGAGGAATACAAGACTCCTTCATGGTCTATCTAGCAAGTTCACTGTTTACTGAATAAATCCTTCTTTTGCTAATGAGAACTCAAGATTTTCCGTCCTTCCTTCCCTGTCCCTCCCCTTCCCCCTCTTCTTCCTCCCACTTTTTTTTTCCTTTTATTTATTTCACTAACACATTAGGAAAGTGTATAAAAAAACCTTCTACAGTTTAGCAATAAGAAGTTAGCTCACACCTCTAGTCAGCTCCCAGACACTGCTGTTGGCCAGAGGCCAAAAGATAATAATTACAGTTTTTAAGTTCATCTTTATAACATACATCTGCTGCCCACCACAGTCCTAAATTTTCTAAGGAAATGAGGAGGCAAATGTAACAGATTTTCACTCCCAGTGGAGCCCAGCTTTTCAGTGAGATGCTTTTATGCACCCAGGCACATGAGGATCTTTGAGGCTTCTTTCAACAGGAGTTACAACATTTGATTTGAGCTTCTTTTTAACTGAAAGCAGTACTTTCAGTATTGATGGTTAACAAGAACTTACTGCAAGTGCAGAAATAAAGCAAAAACCAACCAGTTGTATTTCTCACAAGGTCTGCAGAAACACTGGGAACCCATGCGCACACGGATGACATGTAAACAAAAGTTGCATCTGCCATTTCAAGTGCCCACGATGTCACCTCCACCCCATCTTTTTAACAAAGATAAAGATAATGCCCCCAGCCGTTGTTAAAAACAAGACAGTGGGCCCAAAATGGAGTCACTCAGGCTAAGCCCCGCATCACCAAACCGAGACAGTTTCAGCTCTCCCAGAAATGGAATCTTAAATAAATCCACCAGAAAGCCCCTGACTGGCGCTAGTCAGGTAATCTGCCTGATGGGCCCCTGCCATCCCCTGAAGGAAAGTAACTTTGCAATAACCAACCGGCTTTTTTGACTAATAAAACTTCCTTGTTCCTGCTCCCTTCTGCCTATAAAATTCTTTCATTTTGTACAGCTTCTTGGAGCTTCTTTCCATCTGCTACACTGGATGCTGCCGGATTCGAATCAACTTTTGCTCTTAAAATTTTTAATATGCCTCGGTTTATCTTTTTAATAAATAGGTGTCAGAGAGGGAACCTAAGGAGACCCCCTCCCCCGACAGCCCCCAGGAGCACTGAGCAACCAGGGAAGGTACCTGCTGAGTCCCTGGAGCTGGCTGTTTTCTCGCTGCCTCTGGAGGTGCTGGGCAAGTCCTCTCGCTCCCGGATCCTGGACCCGCAGCTCTTGCCTCATGAGCTTTCCGACCATCTGAGCATTTCTTTTTCTGGCCTGGGTCCGGAAACCTGCTGGAGGCTGACTGGTCTGACGTAGAAAGGCTCACGCCTGGGGTGGGAGTGGATCTGACTTGAGCCGGAGCGGAGCCAGCGTGAGGCCTCAGGTGAATAAAATTGTGTTTTAAGGCTGAACTAGCAGGTTAAACTTATCAAAGATAATCTTGAATTAGATAGGCCATAGTGGAGAGCTTTTAACTTCGGTAAGCTTATCCATTTACAAGATGCCCTAGAAAAAGAGGGGTCTCAGCCAAGGACTCACTATGAAGGGGAGAAGAAAAATTACTCTTCCTCCTCTCTAGAGCCCGCAGACGGCATCCTGGGAAAGCTAGCGGAAGCTGGCAAAGGGTGAGACTTTTTACCAGTCACTTCTCCCAGGTCTCTATCTGTGGTGCCTGGTTGAGAGGAAGGTACAATTTTACATTGTCCTTTTCTTTGCAAATTCAGACTCTTATTAATTTGGTTCTGGGGATCCACCGTGGTTTTTTATTTTTGTTTTTGTTTTTTTTCTTTTTTGGCCATGCCGCAAAGCTTGTGGGATCTTAGTTCCCCGACCAGGGACTGAACCCTGACCCAGCAGTGGAAGCGCTGAGTCCTAACCACTGGACCACCAGGGAATTCCCTGTTTTTCCTTAACTGAAGTTTAACTGGCATACATTGTATTAGTTTCAGGTGTAGGACATAATGAGCCCACGTTTGTATACATTGTGAAATGATCACCACAGTCTAGTTACCATCTGTCACAATACAAAGTTACAAATTTTTTTTCTTGTGATGAGAACTTTTAAGATTTTCCTTCTTAGCAACTTTCAAATTTGCAATACAGTATTACTAACTATAGTCACCATGCTGATGACTAGATATTTAGTTACATCCCCATGACTTATTTAATTTTAAAACTGGAAATTTGTACCTCTTTATCCCCTTCACTGGTTTTGCCTACCCCCCCTCCAACCCCTGTTCTCTTTGGCTATCATAATCTATTCTCTGTATATATGATTTCTTATTTGTTTGTTTTGTTTTTCAAATTCCACATAAAAGTGAAATTCTACAGTATTTTTCTTTCTTTGTCTGATTTATTTCACTTAGCAAAATATCATCAAGATCCATCCATATTGTCACAAATGGCAAGAGTTCATTCTTTTTTATGGCTGAGTAATACTCCAGTGTGTGTGTGTGTGTGTGTGTGTGTGTGTGTGTGTGTGTGTGTCTGTATCTCACATTTTCTTTTCCATACATCTATTGATGGACACTTAGGTTGTCTCCACAACTTGGCTATTGTGAATAATACTGCAATGAACATAGGGGGGCATATATCCTTTCAAATCAGTGTTTCATTTACTTCAGATAAATATCCAGAAGTGGAATTACTGGATCATATGGTAGTTCTATTTTTAATTTCTTTAGGAACCTCCATACTGTTTCCATAGTGGCTGCACAAATTTACATTCCCACCTAGGCTCCCTTTTCTCCACATTCTCACCAACACTTATTATTTCTTTTCCTTTTAGGATAACCATTCTGACAGGTGTGAGGTCATATCTCATTGTGGTTTTGATTTATGTCTCCCTGATGATTAGTGATGTTGAGCATCACTTCATGTGCCTGTTGGCCATCTGAATGTCTTCTTTGAAAAAATGTCTATTCAGATCCTCTGCCCATTTTTTAATTGGATTGTTTGTTTGTTATTGAGTTTTATGAGCTCTTTATCTATTTTGGATATTCACCCCTTACCTGATATATGATTTACAAATATCTTCTCCCATTCAGTAGGTTGCCTTTTTATGTTGTTGATGGTTTCCTTCACTGTGCAGCATCTCTTTGGCTTGATGTAGTTGCATTCATTTATGTTTGCTTTTGTTGCCACTGCCTTTGGAGTCAGATCCAAAAAAATATCACAAAGAGCAATGTCAAGAGGCTTACGGCCTATGTTTTCTTCTAGGAGTTTTATGGTTTCTGGTATTACATTCATGTCTTTAATCCTTTTTTTTTGGCTGCATTGGGTCTTTGTTGCTGTGTGCGGGCTTTCTCTAGTTGCAGTGAGCGGGGGCTTCTCTTCATTGCAGTGCACGGGCTTCTCATTGTGGTGGCTTCTCTTGTTGCAGAACTCGGGCTCTAGGTGCAGGCTCAGTAGTTGTGGCACACGGGCTTAGTTGCTACACGGCATGTGGGATCTTCCTGGACCAGGGCTCGAACCCTGTCCCGTGTTGGCAGGTGGATTCTTAACCACTGTGCCACCAGGGAAGCCCTTTAATCCATTTTGAGTTAATTTTTGTGTATGGTGTAAGATAGTGGTCCAGTTTTCCCAACACAATTTACTAAAGAGACTGTCTCTTCCCCATTGTTTTGATATATTCTTGCCTCCTTTGTCATAAATTAATTGACCATATATGCTTGGGTCTACTTCTGGGCTGTTTATTTTATTCCATTGATGTATGTGTCTGTTTTTATGCCAGTCCCATGATGACTGTAGCTTTGTAATATAGTTTGAAATCAGGAAGCATGATGCCTCCAGCATTGTTCTTCTTTCTCAGTATTGCTTTGGCCATTCAAGATATTTTGAGGTTCCATACAAATTTTAGGATTATTTGTTCTATTTCTGTGAAAATGCCACTGAGATTTTGATGGGGATTGCACTGAATCTGTAAATTGCTTTAGGTAATATGGATATTTTTACAATATTAATTTTTCCAATCTATTTATGTCTTCTTCAGTTTCTTTCATCAATGTCTTAACAGTTTTCAGTGTACAGATCTTTCACCACCTTGGTTAAATTTATTCCTATGTATTTTATTCTTTTTGATGCAATTGTAAATGAGATTTTCTTGATTTCTCTTTCTGATAGTTTGTTGTTAGTGTATAAGAACACAATGGGTTTTTAAAAATTTATTTATTTAATTTATTTATTTTTTATTTTTGGCTGCATTGGGTCTTCGTTGCTGTTCACGGGCTTTCTCTAGTTGCAGCAAGTGGGGGCTACTCTTCGTTGCAGTGCGCAGGCTTCTCATTGCGGTGGCTTCTCTTGTTGTGGAGCACAGGCTCTAGGCACATGGGTTTCAGTAGCTGTGGCACGTGGGCTCAGTAGTTGTGGCTTGCAGGCTCTAGAGCGCAGGCTCAGTAGTTGTGGTGCACGGGCTTAGTTGCTCCACGGTCCGGGATCTTCCTGGACCAGGGCTCACACTCATGTCCCCTGCATTGGCAGGCAGATTCTTAACCACTGCACCACCAGGGAAGTCCCCACAACAGGTTTTTGTATATCGATTTTTTTAACACCTCAACTTCACTAAGTATGTTTATTAGTTCTAACAGTTTCCTGGTTGAGTCTTTAGGGTTTTCCATATACAAAATCATGTTGTTCACAGCGACAGTTTTACCTCTTCCTTTCCAATTTCAATGCTTTTTATTTCTTTTTTCTGACTAATTGCTCTAGCTAAGATTTCCAATACTGTGTTGAATAAAAGTGTCTGGAGTAGGCATCCTTGTCTTGTTCCTGATCTTAAGGGAAAAGCTTTCAGCTTTTTTTCACCATTGAATATAATTTTAGCTGTTGGCTTGTCATCTATGGCCTTTATTATATTGAGGTACATTCCATCTATACCCACTCTGTTGAGAGGTTTTTTTTTTTTTTTATCATAAATGGATGTTGAATTTTGTCAAATGCTTTTTCTGCATCTATTGATACGATCATATGATTTTTATCGTTCATTTTGTTAATACCCATTGGTTGTTGAATCTTTCTCTCCCAGAACAGCTTTTGCTTTTTTGTTTGTCTCATTTTGTGTCCTGAGAACTTAGCTTTGGAACTATCAGGTTGGGTGTCCCAAAATGTGGCCAGAAAGAAATGCAGGTTGCACTCCATTGGCAACTAGAGTTCTACTGATTGTTGCCGGCTTTCAAGGCAACTGTCCGCATCTTTCTCTCTCGGCTGTCTTTTGGGAATGGTTTGGGTCTTGGGAGGGTAGTATCTTTTGCACCCTCCTTGGGAGTAGCTCTTGCATCTGAAGGGGAGCGGGCTTTGCCACCCCAAAATATGCCACTTACACATGAGGATTATTTTTTGAGCTAACGGCAACCAAGAACCCAGCAGATTCAGGAAAAGCTCTTCACCTTCCCTTCAGCTGCCTAATTTACATTGGAAAGAAGGGCTATACCAGGAAGAAAACTATTATCAGAGATATCATTTTGAAACAGGAGGGAAGGCGGCAGGGCACAACCTTTAAAAGAATGACATGGCTGTTGAGGATATGACATAAACTGTTTAGAACCAACTAGGCCCAAGATGGTGGAAGATTTGATGTCCAGTGGACCTTGAGCCTCATTATAAGCTCACTGTAATACATTAGCATATGCTAAATGACACACCCACAGGTGCCATGACCATTCCGAGGCCGACCATAAAAGGCCAAAAAGTGGTTGGTGGCCCAATTCCTGGAAATCCCCGCTCTTTCCCCAAAATCATTGGAATAAACCTTCCACTTGTTAGCCATGAAATTACCCAGACCACAAAAAATAACCACCCCATATTTCAGGGCCACTCTCGCCTTTTGAGATGGACTGCTTTCTGTCTATGGAATGTGTATCTCTCTAAACAAATCCACTTCTTACCTATCACTTTGCCTCTCACAGAATTCTTTCTACGATAAGACATAAAGAACTTGAGCTTCATTAAGTCCTGAGACCAGGTGTGCGACTTCAATTAAAAGACAGTGGGTTCAAGTCTCAGTCCATGGGTTCAAGACCCAGCCTGAGTTCTGGTCTGGTCTGAGTCACATCTGAGGTGTGTGGTTTCAATTTCACCTAAGAAACTTATGTGCCTAACCAGGCAATCTTTGTTTTCTGAACATCTCCTCTGCCTTCCTGTGAATGACCTTCCTCCCCTTGGTATCAACAAACCCCCAACCCTTTTCTTAGCTCAGGTATTATATAGGATGTTGTTACTTGGCTGTCTTTTGAGCCTTCATATCTTTACAGGGCTCCATAAATTTTAGTTTCTCCTGTTAATCTCTCATATCAATTTAATTATTAGACCAGCCAAAGAACTTAGAAGGGAAGAAGGCGGAAAATTTTCCACCCCTACACATCCAAGCGGTTGTTCAATACTGCCAGGAATATTTACTGTTTTTCTCGGCTGAAGCCTGACAAGATATCTGAAAGGATTCTTTTTAAAAGTAGCTCTCTGGTCAGAAGTTGGCCAAGTTGGAAACTGATATTCAGAACCTGATAAGAACTTTTTTTTTAGGCTTTCTCCTTCAACCTAAAATAAAACTATGTACCCACCGGGGGGAAAAACATTCTGAAGCCTTTGTGGAAGGATTTACTATAACATTCCAAAGACACATAGCTCTAAATCTAGAACATAGGAATCTTTTGATTTCCATCTTAGTGGAAAATCTTCTCCCTGATATAAAGAAGCAAATTGAGGATAATGTAGTTGGGTGAATGGGTCAACCTCCATATTATTCAGGTGGGCCCCAATCTTTTGAGGAATTAAAAAATGTACTTGTCTTACAAATCTGGTCTTTACTAGATCAGACATGTGGCTCTAGAAACAATTCAAAGCGCACCTATTCTTTTTACCAAGCCCCAAACATTCCCTATTATCTCAAAAGGCTTGCAGATATTTGTAAAACCTCTGAATTTAGGCAACAGGAGCCCTTGGTGGTGGAACTGGCATTCTTTCCCAGTGCCTTTTGAGATGTGAGTATTCTACAAGCTGGGTCGGGTCAGTCTCCACTTTCAGAGAGTTCAGTCTGGGAGAGGCAGTCCTGTGCACCAACCATCTCCTTGTGTATCACACTGTATATCCAGGCTGTCTCCATTTGTGTGACATAGAGAAGAGAACATTTAAGTTCCCTAAAGATCCCTGGACAGTGGTCTAAGGCGTGCAGGCAGTGTCAGTGGGGTAGGGGATCAGGACCCAGGCCTGGGGTCAGCTGGACCTGGTATGAGCCATGGTACAGGGATTAAAGCCTTCTGGGCCTTGTCTGTGGACTTGGGATAATAATAGCAACAACGGTGAGACCCAACATTTATCGTGGACTTACTGTATACTTTCACTGCCTCAATTTTCCTCATCTCTAGATTGGGAATAACAAGAATAGTAATGAGAATAATAAACGATAGGTAGCATTTATTGAATATTTTTTGCATGAAACTCTCTGTTCCAAGAGAAATATACACCCTGGTGTTTCTCATCTGTAGCCTGGGAATAATAATAATAGTAATAATAATAATAAATGATATGAACGATTTATTAAATACTTAATGGATTATAGGCTCCCATTCTAAGTGATTCATGCATCTGAGTTTCCTTCACAGATGGATTGGGAATAATAAATCATCATAGTAATTAGTGATAGCTAACATTTTACTGAGTGTTTACTATATGCCAGGTTCTGTTCTGAGAAGAACAGACTAGACAGACAAGGGCCATCTTGCCTGGGTCCCCAGGAAGTCTCTCATATTGTTAAGGGAATCACTGACTGAAACCGCCTGCCCTGGCCAGGCCCAAGAGTAACCACTTGTAGGAGTTATCTTACAACAGGAGGTCCTGGTAAGGAATGCAGAACTAACAAGCTACCGCCAACCAGAAGAATTCGGGAAATGTCAAAGGGAGACCAGGAAGGACCCTGAATCAGAATGATTGGCCAGAGACAACCCGGAAACTAACCCCATCACCATAAAACCTGAGTCTGTGAGCCATGTGGCAGAGCAGTTCTCCTGGGTTCCCTTACCCCGCTGCTCTGCACCCAGGCGCCCCTTCCCAATAAAGTCTCTTGCTTTGTCAGCACGTGTGTCTCCTCGGACAATTCATTTCCGAGTGTTGGACAAGAGCCCGCTCTCGGGCCCTGGAAGGGGTCCCCCTTCCAGGACCAACATTCTATCCCGTGCCTCGTCACCCCACTCTGCTCCATCCCACTGGCCTCCTCCAGATGCTCCTGACACTCAACAAACTCAGTCCCCTCCACAGCCCTTGCAGGCGCCATCCCCTCTGTCCAGTGCACCTTCGCCCAGACACCTACAGGGCTCACTCCCTCACCTGCCCCCTCACCTCCCTGCTCAGGCACCACTACTTCAATGAGATCCTCCCTGACCCTGCTACTTAAAATCCGGGGCCTACAATAGTGCCTGGTACACAAGCAGACATTTAGCAAATGCTTGTTTAACCCACACATGCTTAGCGGGTGGCAAGGTGCCCTTTGGAACTGGGTCCCCCAGGCCAGCCTCCTGAGCAGCTGACATCCTTAACAGCCCTGCAGTCCGAGGAGACTAGGGTAAGGGCACCCCAGATGACGACACAGCAGGGCAAAGGCCCTGAGATGACAAGGTGCTTGGAGAAGGGTGGAAAATCAGCTGTGTAGCTTGAAGCAAATGTGTGAGGGTGTGAGAGGCGAGGCCAGGTAGGCGAGCAGGTCCGAGAGAGTCTGCGGGTAATGCAGGGACTCTGGGATCTTACTCGGAACCACAGAAGACCGACAGGACCTGCAGCGGGTTTTTAACACGTCCCTTCGAGCCCTTACTGGTAAAACAGACGGTTCATGAACCCGAGATGAGGCCGTGGAGATGGAGCGGCCTTGACACCCACCCATTGAGCTGTCGGGAGCTTTTACTGAGCTCCTGCGGCCTGAGCCGGCCAGGGGACTGGTGGGCGGAGTGCGGCGAGGCCCCGCCCAGACTTCCTGAACCACTCCCCCTTCTCCCGGAGAGAGGAAGGGCACGACCCCCAGCCCCAATGGCTCCTGTGGCACAGACTCAGCCGGGGAGTTGGAGGATGGTCCGCAAACGTCGCCTTTATTTCCGGGCGGGCCTTGAAGGAAGGTGGGGCCGGGTGGGTCCTACTGGCCTAGGGGGGCGTCAGGGCCAGCTCCGCCGGCGGCGCCAGGTCGCCCTCGCTGGGGAGCTGGGGGCCGGCCTGCGGAGGCTGGGAGTCAGGCTTTGGGGCCCTGGCGCCCTCCCACGCTGGCCCGCGCCGCCCTCTCCCTGTCCCCGCCCCCCCCCCCGAGGACGCCCTGCACCCGCACACCCCCCTCTCAGAGGGGCTCCGGGGACATCCCGCCCGCTCTGTCTCGGCCCGTCTGGCCTCCATCCCGGGCTCTCTACCTCTCCGGCCCTGTCCTCTGGGGTGGTCTTGGTCTGGGCGGGGACCTGCCCCCCGAGTTTCTCCAGCTCCGCCTTCAGCCTGCGGAGAAGGGGCAGAGGAGGGGAGGAAGAGAGGGGGAGTGTGGAGGGGGCACAGGGAGGAAGCGACTGAGGCACTGAGCCCCGGCGGGAGGAAAGCCCAGCCCGCGGAGGCCCCGCCCTTCTGGGAGGGGCAGAAGGGGAGGTGTTGGCGGGGCGGACCTCGGCCCCTCCCCTCCTCCTCTCCCCTCTTACCCGTCTTTCTCTGCGGGGGCGCTCTGGACCTCGGGCGGCGAGCGCAGCCGGCTCTCCACCGTCTCCAGCTTGGCCCGCGCCTGCCTCTCTGCGGGTGGGCGGGGCGTCATGGGCGGGGCCGGGAGCTCCCGCCGGCCGCCCCGGCTCCGACCCCACCCCGCGCGGGAGTCCCACCTTCGGTGAGCAGCTGCTCCTTGCTGCTCTGCAGGGCACGGATCTCCCGGGACAGTCGCTGCTTCAGCATCTGTGAAGAGAGAGAGGAGCCCTGTCCGCCCAGCTGTCCTCCTGGCCCCTCCTCCTTCGCGCCTCTCGGAAAGTCCTTACTTGAATTAGGGCGTTCATTCATTCATTCATTCATTCAGCTATCCGTTAATTCAGTGTGCAGCTTCTGCTGTGGCCGGGCGCTGGCAGAGATGCTCTCCCCCTCAATCACTCCCCACGTCCCCGTGTACCTTAAACCTCATCTCTTCCCACTCTCTCATCCCCCAGCCCCACTGTTTGCTCTTCCTCAAAGACCCCAGGCACAGTTCAGCCTCCCAGGGACATTGGCACTCAGATACCCGCATGGCTTCCTCACTTACTTCCCTCGTGTCTGTGTTCAGATGACACCTGCTCAGAGAGGACTTCCCCACTGGCGTTACATGATCTAGCTACTTATTTTCTTGTTTAGAGTCTGGGTATGCATCTCCTTGCTCCTAACCAACTTGGGGGCAGCAAAGACTTGGCCCCTTTGGAATGCTGCTGGACACATCCAGAGACACTGGCTGAGCGAACCAATGGCCTGACCGTGTCTGGTTCAGAGTTCCCATTTGCCACTGCAAGATAAGCACTCTAGGCAAGCAGGAGGGAAGCAAGATCAGCAATGGCTCCTGCAACACTCTGGGCAATGGATGCTGGGTGTGGCAGTGGGGGATGGTGAGAGGTGGTTGGGTTCAAGGTAGAAGCTGAAGGACTGAGTTGAGGAGGTGAGAGGAAGAAAGGAGTCAAGGACTACCCCTTGGCATTGGGCCTGAGCAGTAGGTGGGCCCTGGGCTGATGAGCAGAGACACTGAAGCCAGGGGAGGAGTGGCTTTGGTTGAGGCAATGATAATGGCTCACGTGGAATTCCCAGGGGTCCTTGTGCTGGCCTGTCAAATCCTCCAGCCGTTCTTCCACGTGCAACCTAGGGGCCGACATCCAGGAATGAGAAAACACATGCTAGGACTGACACGCAGCCTGGCCCAGTCCGGGGGTTTCTCATTCATAGGCCTTCAGATCTTTGCCTGGTGCTCCCTTGCTAGGAGCCCCTTTATGGGCTTTTTCCTCCAAGCCTTGCTTCGAACAGCACCACTTCCAACAAACTCTCCCTCATGCAAGCCCCACTCCCATGCCCCACACCGCACCACCCCAGGCCCTAGATCCAGGGTTACCCCGGCTTCCTCTGTCCTTGACTCTCTGTGATCAGAGAGTTATGGAGAGAAATGTGCTCCATGTGCTCCGCCAACATGTACTTCCTGGGGAAGGAAAGAGAACGCTCAGTTATATTCTCTGAATGAGCCACCACTCCTTCCAGCAGGAGAGGGGCTGGGCATCCCCATCCTCCTTTCCTCTGAGCAAATGTGAACCTTTATGGGCCTCTCTTGACACTGTCACCCTGTCCATTCTGTCCCCCATCAAACCATGCCTTCCCAAGAAACCTCTGTGAAGGGTGCAGTAGTTTACTTTCATAAATTATAAAGTCCTAGATTGAGGCCTGGATCTGCTATTCCGCTGTGACCTTGGACAAGTTAGTTAACCTCTCTGGGTCTCAGTTCCCTCATATGTAAGATGGTGGTACTGTCATCGCGAGGAGTAGTTGATAAACGAACATAAGCTGCTCACCAGACAGTGGGAGGTGTGGTGTGGTTAAACACATATACACTTTAACTATCTATCATCAAGTTTTCCCACATTATTAAAACCATGATGTGCCAGCATTTGAGACTTCTGGTCACAAGAATGTAAAGGTTCAAAGGATGGAGAGATAGATGGCTGGATGGACCATGAACTGGACGGGTGAGTGGCAGGCTGGAGAGATGATGTCTGGTTAGAGAAATGATGAGTGCAGGGATGATGGATGGATGGAGAAATAAAGGAAAGATTGTCAGAAGGATGGATAGCTGTCTGGATGGATGGTTGGGTAAAGAAATGAACGGTCAAATGGATGACTGGAAAGGTGGAGAGAAGATGAATGAATGATTGGATGGATGAAAGATGATTAGATGGAAGGCTGGAGAGATAATGGCTGTCTGTCTGGATGAAGAGTTGGATAGTTGGATAGAGGTATGGATGGATGAGTGGGACAGTGGGTGGATGGGTGGGTAGATGGACGGCTGGGTAAATGGGTGGCTGGGGTCATAAATGAGTAGACAGATAAACAAATGAATGGATGGCAGAAGAGCTGGCTAACCAATAGGGGAAGACTTAGAATAATACCAATGGATGAAATTTATTTGATAAAGAAACTAGCAATGAATGATTAAATGAGTTCATTTTAACACCACCACTTAATATTAATGATGAGCAGGGGTGTCTTGTCTAGCTACTCGATTTTATAGAAAGGGAAAATGAGGGGTGTGTGTCCAAGATTTATTTTCCCTAGCTCTTGCCCACTCCTCCTTCAGGCTGGGGAATAAGGCGGGGAAGAGCTGGGCAGGACCTCTTACCTCTGAGCCTCACTTCCCTTCCTTTGGCAGTGCAACTGGAGGGTCCTCAGTGCCTCTGTGGGGAGAGGAACCAAGGGGCTTTGTGAGAGCTCTTGAGAAGTCAGGGTTGGGTAGAAGCAAGGGGCCTCACATCATGCTGGGCGTTGGAGGGCACTGAGGGACTTCAGTGCTTACTCCGAGTCAGATGGCAGCCAAGGGAGAGATCTGAGCAGAGAGGGAAGCACCCTGACTCAGGTGTCGGGGGGATTCCTCTGGCTGAGAACTTCAGGCATTTGTAGGGTGATGGGGTAGAATAATGAGGACGAAGCAGTTGGTAAATACCTTGCTTTTTGCTCAAAACCTCTTCCAGGTGCACTTTCTCTCCATTCACTGGAAAACACAATGACACTTTGAGTCTCCAGGGGACTCACCCTGTGCCCTGACTGCAACTTCATGCAAAGGGAAGGCCCAAGGTCACACAGAAGATGTGATGCGGCCTCAGGGGAGGAGAGGCACCTCCTCACCAACCGTGCACCCGTCTCCTGCTGGGGACCATCCTGAGCCAGCTTGTCCCGCTCGGGGCGCACATTCCCTGTAAGTGCCGACGGGGTGAAGGACTGCAGGGCTCCCTGTGTAGGATGCCTATGGTTTATACTGAGGGTAGAGATGATGAGAAATACAAAAGTACACCATGTCAAGTAGAAATAAAGGCTGTGAAGAAATAAATCAAGCCGGGGAGTGAGAGAAGGTGGTATTCTATTTTTAGAGGGGGCCATCAAGGTGGACCTGTTGGGGTGAAGTTTCAGCTGAGAGCTGAAAGGCGACTCAGTAAAGCACGAGGCAATGCGGATTATGTAGGACGAGCGCCTCGCAGGTGGAGGGAACAGCCTGTGCGAAGACCCTGAGGTGCGCACGGCAACGTCAGCACCGGTCATGAGATCGCTGGGTCCCTCTTCTGGTCCCACTTACAGGAGTCCAGGTCCCTACGCAGGGCCTCCCAGAGAGCTTGGGCTTCTCCCAGTTCCTCGCCGGATTTCTTCTTTGCTGGGTCAAAAAAGGGAAGAAGACACGGTGTGAGTGCAGCCTCTAGCCTTGCTATTCTCTCACAGACCATGACACTGCACACTCATCTTCAGACAACCTGGAGGGGCCTGGATCTCACAGATGAGGAAGTGGAGGCTTTCAAAGCCCAGGTCCCTCTTGGGCAGCTGGCCGTCTTGCATCCCGGAGCTTACCTTGCTGAAGCTCATTAATCCGGTTAATCAGGTCCTCGACCTGTGGCTCCAGGCTTCCCTCTGCAGAAGGAAAGAAAGATTGAGCCGGAGAGGGCAGATGCCTGTCTGTCTGAGGCAGAAGGAGGGGCGCGGGCGTCGCCACTGTGTCTCTGCTGCTATGGGTCAGCACTCATCGAGTGTGCGCCGTGTCCCAGGCTCTGTAAGAAACCCTTGCAGGGCTTGCATTCTGGGTGGGAGAGATGGACACTAAACAAAGATTCATGATGTCAGTGCTGGTGGCAGGAAACGCCAGGAAGGGAAATAAAGTGAAGCAAGGGGCTGAAGAATGAAAGGGTAGAAGGTGCCTCTTGAGATGTGAAGAGGCCCCCAATGACGTGAAGGAAGACAGCCCTGCAGTTCTGTGGGCTGGGGAGTGTGGAGTGGGGGACATGCCAGACAGAAGGACAATGAGTGCGAAGCCCCCGCAGTGGGGCTGAGTGAGGCGCATGCCCAAAATATATGGCCAAGCAGTCTGCTGTGGCTCGTGTGGCCCTAGTGAGCTAGTGGAGAGCAGCTGGAGGCCAAGTGGGCAAGTGGGAGTGGCAGATCGCCCAGGGCCTCCTGGGACGTGGTAGAGGCTTCTACATGGAAATCTGAATGTGGTGGGAGACAAGGGAGACCCCCCGCGCCCCCATGAAAAGCCTGGCAGGGTGGGTTGTCACTTCTGTCCACCTGGACTCTGGTGCTGGCCTCATAGGAGATATGGGGAAAATGCCACTTTTCATTTTGACAGCTATCAAGTTCTCCATTGACAGGGAGGTCAACTGTCTCTTTAGGGGGTCACTGCTAACTTCCCACAGTCCGAATTTCAGTGCTCCGTATGGGGAAGCTCTCCTCGTCCCTCTCTGGTTTCAAGGTTGGAAGCACAGAGTTGAGATAAAAATCTGCCCAACCCTCGCTGGGTCTCACTACCAGCCTATGAGACACTCTGGAGTTAAGCTCAAGTCCTGGATTTTCAGAGGCCACCAGCTTCATCTCCTGTGACTTCCAGGTGACTGCGTGCTCTCCGAGGTGCTGATTATGATACAAATCCCTGGGGTCTTTGTTTTACTGGAGACGGGCAGAGTCACTGCATTTTCAGTCACGCAATTCCTCTACCTAAGTTTAGCCTAGGCAGCAGCTCCAATGTACTTTTGCATGTGGCCACGGAGTCAGGGGAAGGGGAGGTTCCCCTTTATTTGGAACAGACCAGTGGATTGTAGTATTTTAAGCTGCTGATGGACTGGGGGGGATCCAACCTCAAACACGGCCAGAACTCTGCCCCAGCCCTGTTGTGGGTACTGGATGGTGGCTGCCTCCCAGTCTGCCATCAACAAGCAAAGCAAGGTGCAAAGCTGTTTGCATTGCCATTTGTATGTAAAAAAGGAGGGCAAAGAATACACACCCAAGAATGTATTTTTTTAAATGTCTAGAAAAATACCTAAGAATTTAAAAATAGTTGCTGCTGGCCTATGGGTCAGGGAAATGGATGGCTGGTGTGTGTGTGAGTGTGTGTGGGGGTGTGTGGGTGTGTCTGTGTGTGTGTGCATGCATGCAAATGAGTGTTGGAGGGTAGGGTTTTCCATCCCTTTATACTTCTTGAATTTTGAAGTTGTGTTTTTGGTTTAAAGAATTAAATTGTACAAGAGGGAGAAAGTGCAATGGGATAATTTCCCAAGGTTGTGAGTTGAGGGGGTGGGTTTGAACCACATCTTCCTGACTCAAAACCTCAGGCTAAGCCTCAGACACGAGGAGACACATGACCTTTCTGCAGCTTCTTCACCATTTCCAGCAAATCTTCAGTCTTCTTTGAAGACTTGGTCTCACCTGTGGAGATGAAAATCAGAATTACAGCATCCACTGACAGTGAGAGGGGACTGAGGAAAGGTCCAAGCTAATCTGGGCAGGGAGGAAGAAAGCCTCACTGGGTTCTGAGGACACCCCTGGGCTGAACCAAAGATAGGCTGAGGAGCAGCTTTCCAGCCAGAGCAGGGTCCCTGCAGGACCCCTGTCCTTTTTTTTTTTTTTTTTTGGCTGCACCACACGGTTTGTGGAATTTTAGTTCCTTGACCAGGGATTGAACCCAGGCCCTTGGCAGTGAAAGCATGGAGTCCTAACCACTGGACCACCAAGGAACTCCCAGGACCCCATCTTGTGTCTCTAGGGTTGATGGTGTGTGCTAGATGAATCAGGACCCCTAATGGCCATTTCTTCCTGTGAGGTCAAAGAACACCACAGACATCCCTTTAATGAAATTCAGGTGTGAGAGAAGGGGATGCACTTTTGCTGCTACTGCTGTTCAAAATCAGTATGAAGTTTTAAGCAATGCAGTAGGACAGAACAATTTCATATGAATTTCTTTAAAATCATTATAGGCCACCATTTGCAAATTCTTAAAGAAATGATGGGTCTAAGAAATGGTTTACTAATGGCTGCTAACATCCACGAAAGACAACTGGATATTATAAGCCTCCTGATGGAAGAACATAACATCACCTGTGAAGGATTCTGCTCCCCTCAATCCCAACCGGAAAAAAAAAAAAAAGGAAACTTCAACCTTTGTCACTTTTGCCAATGGGATAGGCAAAAACAGCATTTTATTTCAAACTTTCTGGTAGTAAAGATTAAAAACTTACTCAACTCCTCTGGATCAGAAATTCCACCTCTAGACATTTTAAGGAAATAATTAAGGATGGTGGGCAAGATTGTTCCATTGTTCATAATCTTAAACGACGGAAGCAACTTAAAGATACCTTAGTTGACTACAGCACATTCAGAGGATAAAATTCTTTGCAGCCATTAAAACTCACGTTGTAAATCAGGGGTTCTTGGGAATTCCTTGGAGGTCCACTGGTTAGGACTCAGCTCTCTCACTGCCGGAACCTGGGTTTGATCCCTGATCAGGAAACTAAGATCCCACGAGCCTCGGGGGAAAAAAAAAATCAGGGTTTCTTGACCTAAGCTTATTAAATTTTGTTGAAATGTTTGGTGATATGTTCACTTTCTTTACATCTTTTTGTCTTGCCTGAGATCTTTTACAAATTGGTATGTATTAATTTAATTTTGCATACATCTCATTGCTTTTCTCTGGTAGCATTGGTTGGTATGTCTCCTCTGGAGACTTTTAAGTTCTTTAAATATTCTTAATATTTGGAATGAAACAAAAAAAATTAAATCTATTTTAATAACGAAGGGAGATATTTGTGATTACTTGTTTTGTTTTTAATATTATGAAAATTTCCAAACGCACATGAAAGTAGAGAGGATACCATGATGGACTCCAGTTTACTCATTGTCCAGATCTGACAATCATTAATATTTGCTTCAGCCGAAAAAAAGCATATTTGCTTCAGCTATGTTTTTCTTGTGCTAAAGTATTTTCAAGCACACCCCAGACTTCATGACATTTCATCCCTAGATACTTCATTGAGTCTCAACTAAAAAAAAAGAAAGTCTCAACTACTAGAAGACATTTTCTTAGATGAGTCCAATCCTATAGTCACACCGACAAGATTAGCAATCATCACTAATCATCGGATCATTTATATCATAAAATGCCCACAACATATGTGGTTTCCCCTGGTTGTCCCCATATGTCTTTCACAGCTGGCTTGTTGAACCATTTCTGTGAAAGCTCCATCTCTGTTTTTCCTCTCCACTGCATTTATTTTTTTATTGCAGTATAGTTGATTTACAACATTGTGTTAGTTTCAGGTGTACAGCAAAGTGAATCAGTTATACATATACATATATCCACTCTTTTTTTTTTTTAAGATTCTTTTCCCATATAGGCCACTACAGAGTATAGAGTAGACTTTCCTGTGCTATACAGCAGGTTCTTATTAGTTATCTATTTTATATATAGTAGTGTGTATATGTCAACCCCAATCTCCCAGTTTATCCCTCCTCCCACCCTTATCCCCTGGTAACCATAAGTTTGTTTTCTACATCCATGACTCTACTTCTGTTTTGTAAATTTGTACCCATTTGTACCCTTTTTTAAAGATTCCACATATAAGCAATGTCATACAATATTTGTCTTTCTGTGTCTGACTTACTTCACTCAGTATCACAATCTCTAGGTCCATCCCTGTTGCTGCAAATGGCATTATTTTGTCCTTTTTTATGGCTAATATTCCATTTTATATATGTACCACATCTTCTTTATCCACTTTTCTGCTGATGGACATTTAGGTTGCTTCCATGTCCTAGCTATTGTAAATAGTGAACATTGGGGCACATGTATCTTTTAGAATTATGGTTTTCTCTGGTATATGCCCTCAGAATGGGAGAAAATATTTGTAAATGAAACAACTGACAAGGGATTAATCTCCAAAATATACGAACAGCTCATGCAGCACAATATTAAAAAAAAAAAAAACACAATCAAAAAAGGGCAGATCTAAACAGACATTTCTTCAAAGAAGACATACAGATGGCCAAAAAGCACACAAAAAGATGCTCAACATCACTATCAGAGAAATGCAAATCAAAACTATAATGAGGTATCACCTCACACCAGTCAGAATGACCGTCATCCAAAAATCTACAAACAATAAATGCTGGAGAGGGTGTGGAGAAAAGGGAACCCTCCTACACTGTTGATGGGAATGTAAATTGGTACAGCCACTAAGGAGAACAGTACGGAGGTTCCTTAAAAAACTAAAAACAGAACTACCACATGATCCTCTGCATTCCTAGTCCTAGTCACGCAGTAAGATCATAGGCGATCAGTAAATCTTTCCAATAGTCCAGCTAACATCTTGACAAAAGTTTTAAAAAATCAGTGTGACAAAACAAAGCCTATAGAGCATGAACCCCTTTGAAACACTTTATTTTGAAATAATTTCAGATGTATTGAATACATGAAAGTTGTAGAAACAGGCCACAGTGCTATTTGCCCTTGTATCAGATTTCCCATTTGTGAGCATTACTGCACATAAATTGCAGGCATCCTGACCCATTATTTCTTAATATTCCAGTATATATTTGCTATTTATAAGGGGACTCTACCAGGCAACTGCAGTATAACCATCAAAACAGAGATGTTAATATTGACCAATATTAATGTATGATCCTCAGATGCCATTCAGCATTTTTCCTCTTATATTTTCATATTATTTAGCACTACTTACATTTTCCTTTTTAAAAAATTACAAAAATGCTTCCACCTCTACACAGTCCCCAAAATCCAAGTCCCTTGTTGAGAGGCACCAGTTAGGCCTTTAGCCTTCAGACATTTTTCTAAGCAGCACACATAGGGCTGTAGTTGAACTGCCTCTTCTTCTTTTTTTTTTTTTTTCTTTTTTTTAATCCCAACTTGCTTTTCTCTCATAAGAATATGATCTCTTTTGAAGCTCACTCTCTGTTAATGAATCACCATCTTCTCCTTTTAAAATTAATTTTAATTAATTAAATTAAATTGGAATTTAATTATTTTTTCCTGTTTCTTAAGAAAAAATGTCCACTATACAGGCACTCCATAACGCATGGATATACCTAAATTTAGTCATTTCCGTGATTGCTCCTGTGTTTCACTTCCATCAGCAACATTCCAATGACCCTGCTTGGTCCACACATCTGTGTATTCTAAGATTACCAAGCATGGTGACTGGAGATAAGAAAATACCAGATATACGTTTCTAAAGCTAATTTTGATGGGTTAGAAATGGTAACTTGATATGCTTTTCAACTTTCTCCATTGCTGGTGAAGTTAACCATAACTTCCTTTTTTAAAAAAATTTGATAATAATAGTCTTTTTTTTTTTTTTTTTAAAGCACAGTGGCAGCTATACTAAGTGCTTAATAAGGAAGATTTATTGGCATCTGTCTTATTTCTTGTTGAAAGCTTGCACTCAATGTGAGGCCAAAATCTAAGAGAGCTCTCAGTGTTAGTTATTTCATTATTCATGCAGTAAAAAAATTACTGAGCACCTACTATATGCCAAGCAGGCATTGTTTCAGGTGCTGGGGAAAGGGCAATAAACGGTCTGCTCTCATGAAGCTCACATCCTAAGAGAGACAATATACAAGTGCATAATTATTGTTGTCATCTGCATAGATATAGCTGGAAAGATGCAATCCAATGTGTTTATTAATATGATGGTTTAAAGAGTAGGAAAGGTGGTCAGAGATACATGAAAGGAGGGCCAAGAGTCGAAACAGCTGATACAGAGTGATGGGTACATGGGCATTCATCATGCTATTTTCTGTGCTTTGGTACATTTTGAAAATTTCTATAATTAAAAAAAATGTTAGTGGCTAACAGGAGATCATTGTCTTGGGAGATTTTCTTCTTTTGGCTAGACCTAAATTTCCAACTCCCTCTAGGAAAATATTGTCTTTCCTCTCACTGGGGTGTAGGGTGTCAATATCAACAAAATGCCCTGGAGAATTTTCTCCAAAGAAGCCGTCTGTGGGAGTGGCCATTCACAATTAAGATTTAAGAGTCCATGCAAAGTGTGATATGGGCTGGGTGTGAAATGATGATATTGGGGAATTACTGTTAATTTTCTTAGCTATGGCAGCGGTTGAGTGGGTTCTGAGACCATCCACCCCTCTTTTGTTTGAAGAGATGCATACTGAAGTATTTAGTCTATTGTTTACTTTAAAATAAATAAGCAATATAGCCAATAAAGTTGACAACAGTTAATCGAGCTGCTGAGACTATACATGTTATTTATCTGCACTTTGTTGCAGAGCATTTTTTTCTTTTTATAAAAGGCTTACAATTTTTCTTCCTTAAGTACTGCTATCAATATTTCATTATTGTAAGGGGACGAAGCCTCCCTTCCTTCTACCCTGGCTGCCAGAGGCCCACTTGCCCTCACTACCTTCATCCTCCTCAAGGACTTCCAGCGGCGCCACTTCCGAAGGCTCCAACTTCCCCGCCATTTTCCAACGCACGCACGACTGGCGCGCCTGCGCTTTGGACGATGATTGGTTTAAAAAAAAAAAAAATTCACGCGAGGGCGGATAGGCTGTGCAGAGCGCACGCGTTTAGTGCGTCTCTGTGCGTCCGTTGACCAGGATGAGGAGCGATGGGCTTTCCGCTCCCGGGAGGGGACAGCCCAGAGCCCCCGAGCGACAGTTGGCGCGCGCGCGTGGTGGCCTGCAACTCCAGGTTAGAGAAAAGAAGGGCAAAACTAGGGTCTTGGTCATTGGCGAGTGAGTGCTGCGTGCACGCATGGAAATTACAGGCAGGTGTCGCTAGCTCCCTCTCTAGGATGCTTGTGTTGTGCAGGTTGTGCAAGTCTGGGACAAATGTCCATGCGCCGTGTGGTGGTACGCAAGCGTCGAGTCCCTTTTCGTTCACACATCCTCACTTAACAGCCTATGAGAGGTTAGGTATCTGCGTTTCATGAGTGAGTAGAATGAGCCGTGGAAGGTAAGTGGATCTATGTAAAAATTCTGGATCTCAGCCACCATGTGAAGTCAGGTGCTTTGCCCCAGGTTACACAGCCAGGCAGATGCTAGAGACCATCTTATTAATGTTAGCAGCAGCCAACACTGATGGGGGTCATTTTTGACTGGGTAAAGATGAAGTACATGAAGCGCAAAGGAATGTCCTTATGGGGATCGGTTTTAGGCTTTTTATGTGCAGTTTTTTTCTTTAAAATATCTTCAGGCCGTTTCTGGGCACAGGCTGGTCCTGCGTTCCAACTCCAGAACCCCCGTGGGCCACCCAAGGAGACCCTGGCCAGCCCTGGACCCTCAGGGCTGAGATCCCATGCAGGAGGCAGACCCCTTTTGCAGGACAGAGGGTGTGGTGGCCAGGATTGGAGGAGACGGTCCCTGACGGAGGCTGGAACATCATCCAAGTGAAGGAGGCGTGGCAGAGGGAGGGGAAGAGGGCGTCCTAAGGATTTCCCCAGAGGTGGAGGGGCAGGAGGGGGCCGGGGAAGCAGCCGGCTCACCTGTGTGCCGTCACGCCGCCACCCATCTCTCATGTGTGGGCAGCCCCCCAGATCTTGCTCCATTGCCCGGGGAGACAGGGACCAGCCACAGACACCACCACCAGCAACCGCCCCCCCCCCCGCCACCCCCTGGCCCACACGGCCCAGTCTGGGAGCTCTGCCTCTCAAGGTGCAGTAAACAGGCCGTTATGGGAAGCTTGGTCCGTGGAGGCTGCTGGGGGTGTGGAGTACTTGGGTGGGTAACGAATGAAGAGACGATCCTCCTCTTTCTTCACCCAACGCAGGAGTTTGGTCACTACGAGGATGGCACCTGCCTTGGTCACCAGGGGGCTGAGGCAGGTGTACAGCTCAAATTTGGAGGTCACCTGGGGGTTTGAGAGGAGACAGGGTCAGCTGGGCCGGAGCTGGCCATGCCCGGTGCTGTCCACCCCACCCTAGCCCCATACCTGTCCCGCTTGGAAGGTGCACCTGGCAGCAGCTCCTCCTTGGCGCTGCCTGGTCACTGGGCTAAAGCGGGTAAGCTGACGCTATTGTATCACGAGTGGGCCAAGGGATCAGCGAGAGCTGGTGGCTTCAGCTGGGTGATGCTGGCTCTGTGTGTGTGTATGTACACTCTCTGGACCTCAGTTCACTCGTCTGTGCACTGGGGATGACGACGACAGTGCTTAACATTTAATGAGCGATGGTTGTATACGAAGTCCTGTTCTAAGCTCCACACACCTGTTTCTATCATCTGTAGCCTGGGCAGAATAGGAGGATTAACTCAATTTAATCTTCACACCAACCTGAGAGGCTTAACCTGACCAGGTCACCAGCACCTTTCCACATCACCTCTCTCTGCTCTCCCCCTCACTCTCTCTGTTCCAGCCACTCTAGCCTCTCCTTGCTGTTCCTCAAACATAACCAGGCTCAGCCTCATCTCATGGCATTTGCACAGTCCTTTCCCTCTGCCAGGTGTACTGTTCCTGGAGACACCCACACGACCTGTGACCTCCCCTTCCACGTGGATGTCATTTCCTGACCACCCGATTTAAAATCCTGGGCCTACCAGATCTTGTTTTTGAAATACCATCCTCCACTGAAAGGTACAAGGGCTCATTGGATAGATGGCCAATTTCAGGACTGGCACAGAGAACGTACAAAATGAGCTTGGAATATCTTGTGCCAGAAAGTAAGAAGTGCTTCAGCAGTCATGCAGATGTGTCAAAAAGATACAGGGGCCAGTCTGGCTAAATCATGGCTCCTGCTGGCTAACTCAGAGACAATTTGAGCACAAAAATAAATGAAAGGAAAAGATTTTAGCCCACTGAATTCAAGAAAATTCCATAATATAAAATTCAAAATTCAACAAATAAATAGGAGCAGGGAAAGTTCTTCCATGCAGTAGAATCTCAACCAATAAATGAAGTTATGATGGAGTTAGAAAAGTAACCATCTGGTAAATACCAGAGAAACAACTGTCAAAGGCAAAAATCATTAATGGATATTAAAATCAGCGGATGAAAATATGGTGAAAAAGAGAACACTGACATAATCACCACAAGATATTTACTAATTACAAAGGGCAAAAAACAACTTTAAAGTGGAGAAACCTGGCAGATACCACCTTAATGAAGTCATCGAAGTTAACATCATCAATGGGACACAGTGACATTGTGGTCCTCCTGATATGAAGCAGAAAAGGACACAACATCACTTCTGTGATATGCTTGCCCAAAATGCATGACCTCAATTTAGTCTTGATAAAAATATTAGAAAAACCCAAGTTGAGGGACATTCTACAAACTAACTGGCTGGTACTTTCTAAAAGTGCCCAAGTCATAAAATACAAAAATAAGACTGAGGAAATGTTCCAGAATAAACGAGACTAGGGAGACACAATAAATAAATCTAATATGCGATCCTGGACTGGATTCTGGACCAGTAAAAGGACATTAGCGGGACAAGTGGTGAAGTCTGAATGAAGTCTGTGGATAAGATGTGATTGTACTGATGTTAATTCCCTGATTTAATGAGTTCCTGTGGTTATGTTAACATCTGGAGAAACTACATGAAGGACCTATTTAAAGTAACTTTTTGCAACTTCTTTGTAAGTCTAAAATTGCTTGAAAATGAAAGCTAAAGAAATTTTTAAAAATTAAATAAAATTCTCAGCCTAGAACAATGCCTGATACATAACAGGCATGCAAATAAATGGTTTAATAAATATGCACTAAACAGCAGAATCTAGGGGAAAGTGCCATTTCCAGTGGAGTCACGTGACCAAACTCCCTGAAGCTGACCTTGAATAGACCCATGGGAAGTGAGGACAGGAGCCCTGAAGAGACCCCAGGGAAGGATACCCCAGGTGGAAGGCACAGCAGGGGACCAAGCCTGTAGTGTTCAAGAGTGCTGGGAACTCATGGAGTCAAAGCTCAACTGGTACCTGCAGACACGTGGGCGGGGCTCATGGGAAATCGGCGAGCACAGTGATGGTGGATAACGGGGCCTCTTGAAAGTCAGAGACACTCTGCTGGTGGCTAACCAGTGGACACTCTACTGCAGACTGCTGGCTTGTCTACAAGTGTCAATGCATGTGTCTAAAAAGAAGAAAACTTAATTTCTGTTTGATGTGAAGAACAAATTCAGATTTGGCACTTTTGTGTTTTAAGTGCCTAAGAATGGAAAGAGATAATAATTAAAAAGTATTTAAGAAATTTAAGATCATGAACTGGGAGAGCCCTAGGCATAACTGCTAAGAATCTTGGAAACAGAAAAAGAAGTTGAGTGTCTGTCATGCAGTTTCCTTAAGCTACAATGAACACCATCTTCTCTCTGGAAGAAGACAGAAACTAGGAGCAACTGTGCACGGTAATTTTCACTGAATTCTAAGAATATTTACCTCGTTTACAACTGGATTCATTTATTCCTTCTAGTATTGACTGCAATACTCCAGTCAGATACAGGAATTTTTTGTGTAAGTGTAATTTCAAAAATTTCCACATGATGGCAGAAGATCCTAATATCTGGAAACCCGTTATTGAATGAAATTCAGAAAACTTTGTATTTCAATTTTACCTGCAATAGTATGCGTCTTTTCATATTTCTACTAGCAATTTTCACACTTGTATTGTCTGACAGAGACAGTTATTGCTACTTAGGACATTTTAAACGTTTTCACTAATTTTAAAATTTTAAAAATAAATCTGTTTTTCTGGGAAAAACCCCAAAAAACCACCAGACTCTCTACTGGTTGTTTCTCTGGTATTTACCAGATGGTTACTGTTGACCGAGGGAACGGTCAACAGAATGATGGAACTAAAGGTTCTGGACACTGCGGCTGCTGGGTTTCACAGACACACGGAGTGGCCAGGACACTTCTGGAGGCAAGACCGCAGCCCAGGCCAAGGCGTGGGGCACCTGAAGGAGGCCGTCACAGCTGGAGGGGATACAGGGGAGGGAAAGAAGGCTTGAAGTGGGGCAATTAACTCCTTCAGAGCCCCCCACTCAACTCACCCAGGCCAGCAGCGTCTCCTTCTCAGCCACGTGGTAAATGAGGCGCAGGGGCCGCGAGGTGTTATGGAGGCGCGCGTGCAGGCGGTGGTACAGGTCGGACAGGCGCTGTCGCTCCTCCTCTCTGCTGTACGGGGCCTCCAGCTCGGGGCTGCAGTGATGGACGGGGGTGGGGGGACAAGGTCAGTCTAGGGCTTTCTTGGCTGGCCTATCTCCCCTCAGTCTAGGGAGTTCAGTGAAGTTAGGAGCTGAGCCTCCCCCATTAGACTGGAGGCTTCTCAGGGCCGAAGCTCCCCATCAAACTCGGGGACTCCTTGAGTCCTGGGGCCCTCCTCTCCATTAGAACAGGGGGTTTCTCGAGGTTGTTGGCTGAGCCTCCCGCATCGGGCAGGCCCATTCTATTGCATCTCTCTAGAGCATGGCTGGCTCTCTCGCCAGACTCATGGCTATGAGTTGCCGAACCTTCCAGTTAGATAAGCCTTCCCACCGGGCCACTTGCCCGCAGGGTAGGGGCCCACCTGGTAAACTGGGGCAGCTGGCGATGATGGTCGGGGATGTCCAGCGGCTTATAGAGGAAGTGCCGGAGGCCGGCGGCCTCCACAGCCTGCACACTGTAGGCCGAGGCACTGGCCGATGGGGTGCTGGAGAAGCTGGCAGCCTCCCTGAGGGTGCGCATGGCCCCAAGGGAGTGCATGCCGTCCTCGACCAGGCGCCGGCAGGTGGCCATGTCGTGGAAGGCCTCGGGGTCGGTGCCGAGCAGCAGCAGGCAGACAGGCATGGCGTCCAGGCGGGCCACGTAGGCATAGAAGAAACCATCGGGGTTGAAGCGGGGCAGGCACACAGGCGCCCAGGCCTCGCCCGCCGCAAAGGCCGGTGCCCCCACCCAGTCCAGCAGCAACTGCAGGTCGGCTGGGTCCAGCCGGCACTCGGCCAGCACAGTCCGCTCCTGGGCTGCCGTCACCAGGCGACCGCCAACCGCCAGCACCGAGAGGGCCAGGCCGGGCGCCGTGCAACGTCGGAGCAGCGCACCCAG